>NC_056728.1:1811468405-1811498405 GCF_019279795.1 Protopterus annectens | reverse complement strand
ATAATGGTCACACATTTAACCACATGGCTATTTTCCTTTATATATTTAATTTTCTGTTTACATAGGGAGGAAGATGAAGGTGTACTCTCCTGAGAGCCTGAGTGATGAATCATTAAGCAGCCCGAGTCTGGAATGTGAAAACATTTTCTCAGCTGCTGTGTTTTATGATGACTTAAAAAGCAGTGACTTATTAGATGATGATTGTGATGATGATGGTGGTGATGATGAGCATACACTGGAGGAAACAAAACTCTCCAAAGAGAAGGTCTTACCTGAAGCTACAAATGTAGCAGAAATCTCAGAACTCTTGGGTACGGAGGCAGCTAGTCAGAACTACAAAGGAGTGGAGCAGGAGAGGAGGAGATTTTCTGCCTCAGAGCTCATCAACAAGTTGCAACTTACACAAAGGCGCACCAATTTTTCCTTAAAGCTGGGCAAGTCTTTGTCTACAAAAATTACTGCAAAGGAAAAAGGAACACACCTGAACCAGGAGGGTAAGCTTGGTCTGCATAATAGTGACATTTGATAAAAGTCCAGCTCTAGAATACATTTTTCTTTTTTTCTTTTTGCACCTCTGTTTTTTTGCCTCAAATTGCATATTATTGCTTATAAGATGACTTGTTTTATGTTCTTCATATTAAAAAGCATATTATTAGAATTTTACCACATACAACACCACTTCTTATGACAAAGATTTGCATTTGCTGACCCTCCTCTGGTGATTTAGCAGCAGCAGCTTGACAGAGTAATTGGTCTATGAGCACACAGACATGGTTCTACTGGGTGAGACATGCCTGTGTAGCTTCCACACTGCAGTGCACCACAGACAAAAACACAGCTGACTGCTTTCTCTATAGTCCCTGCATGCATGTTTTGATGTCAGGGTTTAAGGCAATGGTATTCATGCCAAGAAAATAAAATACATAGTAAAATAATGAGGCCAGAAAAACAAGTCAGTACATGAGTAGGATGGCAAGGTGTCAGAGCAGTTAGTACTGCTTCCTCACAGAACTTCCTTTTCTAGTTCCATTCTCAGCTGAGGTGTTTTCTGGGTAAAGTCTACAATTTCTCCCGATGATTATGTGAGTTTTTTGCTGGGGGTACTCGTGTGTGTGTGTGTGTGTGTGTGTGTGTGTGTGTGTGTGTGTGTGTGTGTGTGTGCGTGTGTGTGCGTGCACGTGTGTTTGTGTGTGCTTGTGTGTGTGTGCTTGTGTGTGTGTGTGTGTGTGTGTGTGTGTGTGTGTGTGTGTGTGTGTGTGTGTGTGTGTGTGTTGCAGTTCACAGCCATACACTAAATGCCAAGACTGAATCTGGCTCCTCCACAACTCTGAAATAGTACAAAAATGGGGGAAAAATCACATTTTTATGATTGTGATTGTGTTTAGTATACTCAGAAAATACATTTTGTGGCACCACACTGAAGGCTTAGTGGATTGCAAACCACTTGCTTAGCAAAGTGAGTGTCTTTAACCTTAAGCAAGACTTCAGAAGGTAGAAAAGAAGTAACAGGGCTTGAAGGGCATTGTGTCACAATGTAAAATAGCTGCAGAAACAAACACAGCTGCTTCTGAGTCTGACATCTCTGCCTCTTGCTGCTTACTAGTTGAAGAGTTTGAAGTTCTTTCATTCAGAACTGCGCCATAGATAATCAGGGTATCAGTCCTGACTGTCAGACAAAACACAAGTCATATACAAGGTAACTCAGCTACCTTTTCACTGAGTACTTTCTCATTACTGATACTAAAATAATCCCTTAATCTGGCAATACGATGATTTTTTCCCAGGAACTGTTTTGGCTTGTCTTGCAGTTTTAGCTGCAAAGGTATTGTCGCATCTCAAACTTGGATATGTTACCCACTTGTTATATAATGAGACAGACCTTTTTGCAGTTGTAACATATAGAAAATATATACAGACCTTGACACTCTAAAGCATTGGGAGTTGCAATACAACGTCTGCACTTTACTTGTGCTTGTATCTGAACTAGTTATTGCTATATTTTGCCATAGAAGTATACATTTGAAGTAAATACTAGTGTAAGTCAACGAATACTTCGATTACTCTGTACTCCTGAGTTGGTTTGCTTAATGTAGTTCACAAGAAACAGAGCTATGCAGAACGGATGCACTTGAATTCCTTGACTACCTCACAGTAGACAAAGTAATCAAGGGTTCAAAACTTAGCAATCAGCACCATGCACATTTGAGTTCCATTGCATAGTCAGTAACAGCACTTTATGATTATCTATACTGGGCATCTACATTCCTTTTGCCTCATCATCATCATAGCATTTCATTCATACCCACCCTTTTTAATGTATTATTACACATTTTGTTTAATATCTTATATTAATCCTCTCCTGGTTTATATAATGTTGCCCCGGATGCTTGATGCCATTTTCTTTCTCCAGTTCTTGATTATTAGTTCTATTCCTTATTTTAGTAACAGCATTCCTGCTGGTTAGGTGACGTCAGTAAAATGAGTGGGTCACTAACACGTTCACAAACGCCTACTGCATAAATGACTTAAACCTTGCCTGTGATATAAGTAGGACCTGCTGGACAGACAGGTATGTATCCCAGAGACTACCCCATCTATGGAACAGGTTCCCCATCCATGTGAAGCAGAGTTCCTTCCTAACCCAATTCAAGTGAAATTGGAAAATTAGATGGGGAATGGAAATTCAACCCTGGTTTGGTACCTCTGTCTCTAATGGACACAGGCAGCTTGTAAATAATCCATCTCCCAGGCCCCTGCTTATAAATAGCTCATCTCACAAGCCTCTGTTACACTTATCTAGGATATCAGAACTTGTCAGAGATTTGGGATGCATAGCTAGGCTTAAAAAGGCCCTTGTAGGTTATTAGCCTAGTAAACACCTATGAAGCTATATGTACCTAGTTAGTAATTTGGTGACTTCTTACTGGTACTCCTGGTTTATATTCATAAAATACCAGTTAAAAAAGTAGAAAATGCTGTGTTTGTCAGTAAAACAGTTAAGTAAGCAAATGCTAGGTTTTGAAAACTATAAATGACTGAAAAACACCTTAAAGGCAGAGTTGCAAATGGAGGTGTTATGTATTTATGTATGTATGTATGCATGCATGTATGTAGGTGAGTAGGTATATGTGTATGTATTTATATTGCATTTGTTAATTGGTAAGTCTGTCTGTGCAAAAAAAAAAAAAAACTTTTCAGTGCAGGCCATAGGATAAAAGCTACAGAAAAAAATGTATACATTAAGAGCACAGAATAATGGTACATAGGCTATTCAGAAAAACAATACAATGCAATACAATTTTAAGAATGTAAGCTTCAGCAGATAAGATGTGATGCACAGTAATGTGCAGTAGTACTAATACATAATCATACCCTGAAGGTGTCACAAGAGCAGAGTCAGCTACACATAAAAGGTAAGCATAAAATATTGTTTACATTCTGATTTAAAAGAGTTTTCTTTGTCATGCTTGTAATGTAAACGAGAACAGAAAGGTAATATACATAATCTCAACAGTACAGATTTTCACAAAATGTCCAGATTTTTGCCTCATATTTGTGATCTGTTCCTCATAAAATTTTTAGTTTTCTGGCAAATCACTGAGGATTGAAGTCACTAATGACAGATATTTGAGTTTCAGACTTCATATCCTTCAGAAAATGCATGATAACACAAATTCTGTTCTTTTAACAATGATCTAAGTTTATAAGAGCGATCTTTAAAATCTGTCCCTGATTTTTGGGCCTTTGTCCCACCAATATTTTAGGCTTTGTCCACATTTCTTGCGCTATAGGGTTGAGAGGAATGGTAATATATTACTAGTTAAAGATAAGATAAGCTGTAGATGAAGTCAGACTGCATAAAAGACCATCTGCATCATAAATACTTCTGTTTAGAAGAAGGCTGTTTAACCAAGGCCTGACACAGAAGGCCCATTTAGTCAAGTTCAGCTGACTAATCAGGCAATTCAACCCAGATGTTTTATCTCCACTGGGAAGTGTCACTGGAAAGTTGAACCATAAAATACTAAATTAATTATACATTGTTAGTGTCTTCTTCTGGCCAAAAATTGCAAAAGCATTGGCTTCTTCCTTGTGAGGTACCAAACTTGGGAAAAAAGGCCAAGATGCAGTTTAGTTATTTGCATGTCTTCTTTATATACTCCAAGTTGCTGTCAGTTCCATTTAGTTCTTCTCATTTTGAGTGCCTCATGTTTCCCAATTCATTTGAAAAATATTCTACTCCTCAATATTTTGTACCAGAGGTTCTTAGTTTTTTGTTACTATCTTAATTTAATTTTGTTTCTCCATTGAACCTGCTAATTCTACTAATGGTGAATTTTGTGGTTAAATATTATCAGAAGATCACAATTCTCAATGCCATTTTTGTTCAGGTCAAAACAAAAAGTTGGCAATTGTAATACTTGTAGATTTACTCAGGTAACACAATTAACAAAACAGAAAGTATTTATTTCATCTCTGACAGAAAGACACAAAGAATCTATCCAGGAAAAAAAAATCAAAGAAAATGTGTTTAGTAGGAGTAGTTAAATCAGAAAAAAAATAGGTGAATGTCAACCCCAAATTGGTCTGAATCCATTCAAAAAGGTGATTATCTCTTTCAGATTCTGGAACTTCTCCATCTACTGCTGACATTCTAACTAGACCTTACAGACAAGGATGAAAAGTTGATTGTTTGTGTACATTAAGAGTTTTTATTGCTGAACATTTCTAGCAGATATATAATGTATTCCCTCTAACAGATCTCTGGAAGTTCAAATTTTAACTTCCAATGGATGCATCCTGAGATATTTGATAAAATCAAGTTATACCCTCACAGTTCAAACAAATGTGTGTGTATGTAGAACTGTATGTGATACTAAAGTGTAAATGGCAAACCGTTCAACAAAAACAAATCTTTACAGTAGTTACATTAACTATATTTTAGGTTTTAAACTATATTTATAAGCCATAATAACAAATACAAATGTGTAATGCTTTATAAACAGCTTACAAAATCTCAGTAAACACTCAAATTACACATATATTGCCAGCACTGTTTTGTTCATCCAGCTATGGGCTTTCACATAAAAATAAGCATTTTGTATGTGTTGCTTGACTTTGAAATATTTAAAGAAATATGAAAAGTATTACAATATTAATAGTATAAAAACATTTATTATACTGTAACTGTTGTATTACTCATCATAAAAGTTTTAAGATGAAACATTTCAATAACTTGAATCTAGCAGAGTTTGAAATTATTACTGTAAATGCAAGTAGGCAATTTTAGATGTCCAGAGGGATCACTAGGATGATTCTAGGGAAGTGTCTGGGGGCATCAATAGGGTTTCATAAGTATTAGATGGGGATCTTTATAAGTACTGTGTCAGTAGAGTTCTCAGCCTTTCAAAGGATAATTCTAGTGCATAATGGTCCTGGCATCCAGGTTTCTACTGAAGAATAGTTATAACTTCTTTTTGCATTTAAGAATTTATCCTGCGTCTCCATCCTACCTACAATCAGCTACAAGAAATTGGCATATCAGACTGTCATAACCTCTCCTAAAACAGTTATAGGAAAAACATAAGTCTCATTTGGTGACTTACATAAATCAGAATTTGGAAGCAAATACTATATACTTATTTTAGTACTGTTGAACCTTTAGTCAAAGGAAAAGGAGTCTTCCTCTTTCTTCCTCAGATCAGGAATACTGCTCTTTCTCACCTCAGCTTTTATAACATAAGTGCATTATTTCTGTCATTAATAATGCTTCTTCATAGACATATAGATGATCTATAATGCATAATCACATCTCCCATAATAATTAAAGTACAAAACAGTATAATGAAAAATCTAATTCACAAATAATAAATTAAAAAACACACATTACAAAGAATTGTAAAATAATGCTAAACAATTATTTCTGCAATGGGGATATACCCCCTTCAAAATGTCTCCCTCCATGTATATCACAGAAACAAAGCTCACCTTTTCTATTGAGTCTGAGGTGCACATTTTCAAGTAATAAAGTATATTACTAATCATTGAAGTTTCATATTATCTGTAACTAACCAAAGAATGAAAACAAAATGATGGGAGGTTAGTTCAGTTCTGACTCAAGCTAGAGAAGTCTAAAGGGAAATCCAGTTACAAAAATGGAAATGCATTGAACTACTTAAGATATATGTAAATGAAGAAATTAAAGCTACACATCATGTCCCCAAAATGGTCCAGATTGTAAACGCAATGGAATAAGTTAACACTCCTTAAAATGAAAGAGAAAAAGCATGTTGATTATCTGTTACACCTGACTTTAAGGATACTGATAAAAGGCTGCATTAGTACACTGCTGCAAATAACTAAGGTGCATATTATTTGACCAGCATCTTACTTTTATATCATGTCAGGTTGGCTAAGAACGGAGTGAGAGAGAGAGAGAAAGAGATGTAAGGACTATTAGCCTGCCTGAGAGACGTTAGGGAGCGTCCTTCTCTTCCAAACAATGCTGGGGAGCAGTACATTTATTTATTTGTTTGCTTTTATATTTTTGACCCCTGCATCCTGTATGACCACTGCTTCTAATTATCCTATTCATTCCTTCCAGCCCCAAAATTATAAGAACAGGTCCAGCCTTAGGTAAGATCACACCCTAGATGAAGGGCTGCATATTGCCCATCCCACTACCTACTGTTCTTTCCCATACACAAAACCTTCAGTGTTCCCCACCACCTGGTTTCTCCTTATCCTGGCCTCCACACCCAATCCAGATTATTTTTTTTCTTCCTTTTCTCACATTCATGTTATCCTTCAGCTTGACTAAGACTGCACAAAAATATTTGTGGAAGAAATAACTGAATTAAGCTAGAGATCAGATCCTGGAAGAGATGGTTGTCTATATGCTCAGAGGTGAATTTCAGATTTATTTTAAAAAAACAACCTTTTCATATAGTTCTGGCCTAAACAAAAATCATGATTAAATAAATAAATTCAGTCTTACTGTCCATCTTTACTTTTTCTTAAATCCATTCAATATATCCTAACTGGCCAAGACTGCATTGTAATAACTGTATAGGAAATAATTGAATTAAGCTGGGGGTTTGAACCTCTGTAGTTATAGATACTCTAATGTGTATTTTCTATTCAACCTTTTCATCCTATGATTTACTTGCACAACAGTTTGAGAAAAGAAAGAAATTCAGTCTAATTGTTTTTCTTTCAAGGAAGAAATAAGTTGTTCTCAAGGCTTAACGTTTAAAGCTCATAAAGGTAGCAGTTCACAATAAACTGTGCCTGCCTCCCTAACCCCCCCCCCCACACACACAAAAAAAGCAAAAAAAAAAACAAAACAATACTCCCCTTCTCTGTATCCATCTGGTATTAGATTGGAATGAATGTGACCTAATGGACACATTCCTGTATTTCAAGTGGCTCTTGTTATAAGTATATACAGTATTCATCCTCATCCCTACCCTGCAAAGACAGGCACCTCTATACCCCTCTGATGTCAGGTTGTAAAGGTTGTAACAAAACTGAAAGAACAGAACTTGTTGCTGTCAGACATATACAGTGGATATACAAAGTGTATACACCCCTGTTAAAATGCCAGGTTTTGTGTAGCAAAAAAAATGACTAGAGCTGCCAGGCCTTCAAGGGGACCTGGGGAATATCAAACAGGTATAAAACCTCTCGAATCTCTAAAGACAAACACTGATTTATAGCCACAATGTAAAGTAATGAAAAACATTTAATAATAAATAAAATTATTACAAGAATGTAAATCAACGGCTTTCAACAAACACTAGAATTCAGTCATCAGAAATGTAAAATTAAATTGTAGTATAGAAGTCCATCATTCTAGAAAACCTCTATCTTAATAACTAGGCTTTCCTTATCTGACTAGAGAATACTGTCCTGGATCTAATCTAACACATAACAGCAAGGCAAAGCCAGGCATACAGGCTTTTGGTGATTTCTATTTTCTTCAGGTATCACTGCACAGCACTGTAACTGGCTGCTCTCTTCACAAACTGCTCAGCACTACACAAACTTGACTAACTGTGCAGCTTAACAGTCTCAAATGTCTTATTTTTTGAAAATAACAGCCAGCTGTTTGAAAACGTTCTTTCTCCTGTCAATTGGCTGTTCAAACAGTCATCTAGGAACCAGGAACATTCTAATGACATCACCTACTGTTCAGCTGCTTCTCCATGGTACTTTAGAATTTCCCTCTCAAACATGTGCACTTATAAATGTATCAAAACACTGACAGATTCTTTAAAAATTCTGTTTAAATGGTGAAATATTCAGCATGTAAAACTTATTTGCATTTTCACAATTAGGCATGCTGGCATGCAATACAAGTTAATCTGAGAATATGCACAAATCTCCTGCCAGACATGCTAATACAGATGACAGTGTTTTCATTTTCATCACAGCTTGCTCCCCCAGTACCTGGTCCACTAATACCACTAATCAAACCTGAGTCATATAGAGCACAGTCAGTTCTCAAACCTGTAATCTTTTGAGCATCTTAGGCGATCAATACTTTGGAAGAAATTTAATCCATAATTGCATATGATCTGTATGCCTGTACACCCAGTTTCTTCACCAACACATAGTGTTTTGCATACTACAGTAATTGTTACCTGGAGAAAGTTGTGGGAAGGACTGAAATCCACAGTGCAGTCTGTCTTTAATATTTCCATAAGGTTAGTAGAAGCAGAAAGTTGTACAATTTTGTCTTGCTTAGTCAGTTGCTGCCATTGCACTAAATGTTATAGTTGATTACTGACAACCTGTCTCTGTAATTATTTGCAAGCTATATGTGCCTACAAAAGTAAATGTCAACATCTATTCACCTCAGAGCAATTACATGCTGTTATGGGAGTATCATAACAGTTTCAATAACACTAACATTTCAGTTGGGTTGTAATTCAAACACATGCCATGGTCACTTTTCTTCACTTCAGTAAAAATAGTCTGTTGATTTTTAGACTGGAGCAATGCTCCATAGACCACCAAATGTATATTCATTTTGCAAGCACCAATTAGTAATGACCTTTTGAATTAAATATTGAAAAATATTTTGGTGTAATTCTTCCTCCAAGTCTCTGCTGACTGGTATGAAATGAAAAGCAGTAGCTCTGGTAGTAGCATGAAAAATGCCATTTTGAACTAAAATATAACTTTATATAGCTCAAATGAACAGAAAAATACAATAGAATTAAAAAGGCATCTCAAACAGTAAAATACATTGGAAACACTTTGAAATGCCACAAAACAGAAGTATGAAAAATTTCAGATAAAATAGCCACATTGCTATTGGTCCCAGTAAATCAACAGGACTCCTTATTACCTTTTTTTTTTGTATTACAGCTGCTATAAATTTGTGATGGGCATCATCTTATTAATAATTGCACATGCATCACTTCTTCAATATAACTTGGCAGAAGTCCAAGCTGCCACCTTTCTACATTTGTTAGGTGTTGATGCAGTTTAAGATGTTTAATACATTTTACTTTTCAAAAGACTGACTTAAATATTATTGTAAACAAATTTCATTAGTATTATGAGTTAAAAAAAGAAATTCTCATACATTTGCTATTTGTTTTTCACTGGAAATCAGCCTTCACAAGAATCTGTTGTTACTTATATGACTGAATTAAGGTACAGAGCTAAAGATTGTGGGCCTATTTCCAAAAGATTTGTTCATAGTGTAAGGTGACTACTTACACTGAGAGTAGGTCTTTTAGAATCTGGACCCCAGTATAAGACTTACTCCGAACTAAGGCACTTACACTGAGAGCAACTCTTTTGGAATCTGGCCTGTAAGAGTTTCAGTTTGCATGATGCAGAGCTACACTGCAACAGGCTGTATCTATGACCTTCCACAAATGCTAATAAGGCATTCTGGCCATGCTAATTAGCCATGTAATCTACCCTGGAAATGCCTGCACAAATCACCACCAATGGCTGTGTTAATGAACACATTCAACAGCTTGCATTCAACCATTGCTTCCAGTGGGTGGGATCGAGTGAAAAATAAGTGCTAGGAAGTCTAAAAGACAGGTAGGAGGGATGTGTGCTTGTGTGTGCTTTTGTATATGTGAGGCTGCATGTGTGAGTGTATGCAGAGATATGAGCAGCATCAGGTGTGTGTGTGTGTTTGTGTACCTTGGTGGTCACAGTAGGGGGAATAATTAGGTGAAAGATATGATAAGCATGGGCATGTGTGCATGGGTGAATGGATGAGTGTATCCATAAGTGTGATTGTTTGAGAGGTAGGGACTGTGTGTGTGTGTGTGTGTGTGTGTGTGTGTGTGTGTGTGTGTGTGTGTGTGTGTGTGTGTGTGTGTGTGTGTGTGTGTACCTGGGTGGTCACAGTAGGGGGAATAATTAGGGGAAGGCTATGATATGCATGGGCATGTGTGCATGGGTGAATAGATGAGTGTGTCCATAAGTGTGATTATTTGAGCGGTAGGGAGTGTGTGTGTGTGTGTGTGTGTGTGTGTGTGTGTGTGTGTGTGTGTGTGTGTGTGTGTGTGTGTGTGTGTGTGTGTGTGTGTGTGTGTGCCTGTCTGTATGGGGAGTTATCACCATGCCACACTCCCCTAGAGTGACAAGAAAATCCTACAATATTGCAGGATTGAAAACACTAGAGAACAGGGATACTCTCTTTATATCATAAAGGTACTACAAAAGATAAAAGTACAATGTTTTGCAACAAGAAAAATGCGGGATACAGGGAACACTAGACACCAGGGATAACTCTCTATATCGTACTAAATTTAAAGGCACTTAAAAAATACAAACCCTGTACCCTCAACACTCATGCACAGCTCTTTAGCAGAGAATTAGTATTATATGCCCCCATTGTACAGTAAGGTTAGTTTATACATATTACATCAGTATTTTAAAATGAAAAAAAAAATTAAACTAAAAGAGAGGAAAGCTTCAAATGCTGCACCCTTGAGAAAGAAAGCAGAAGCCTTAACCCTCTTTGCTAACTGATAATTTTGTCCAGTAAGGCTTTTTTTTACCTAAGAAGAAGTATGAACCTCTAATGTATAGCATTATTCATTGATTGCAAGGGTCTGTGAGTTATGAGGGGCAGGGCATGTACAAAAGGCAACAACACGAGCATTCTTCAAAACATGGGAGAGTTGAAAGGAATGGGGGTATTGCCATCAAGACAAAAGCGGGAGAAGAACTAGATGACACCATGGAGAATGTGTGTGTGTGTGTGTGTGTGTGTGTGTGTGTGTGTGTGTGTGTGTGTGTGTGTGTGTGTGTGTGTGTGTGTGTGTGTGTGTGTGTGTGCGTGTGTGTGTGCGTGTGTGTGTGTGAATTTGAATGTGTGCATCTGCGTGGAAAAGTTAATGGGGTTGACTGTGCTAATGTGATGCATGAACCACCAATGGTAACAATTGCAGAATGTGTTGACTTGCACTTGTCGTAGTTACATGCAATTCAGAGACAAGAAATTAACTAATAATGAGTGCTTTCCTCATTTTAGCTACCCTATCTCTAAATCACATTTTCTCAATTCATAGAAACAGTTACCTTGGGACAGTTCTTACCATCAGTGATATTTTTTTTTCTTTTCCTGATCCCAGGGTATTTTGTTTTTCTTGTTGTTGTCAATAAAGCAAAATCTGAAACGGTATGCCACTTTGTGTTCTTCTGAACTTTTAATTATTCCAACTGCGTCCAGAAGCATCTACGCTAAGATAAGGATATTTTCTTGATTTATTGCACTTATACTTGTTTTATACAGTGATCACTACTGTTTTTGAGCATTTTTAAAACATTTATTTTGTGACAAAAATAGTAATTTCTTTGTTTTCTGGCTTTTCTAGTTCTGTTTGTTTTGTAATCACCTTTCAGAAGAGCGAATTAGCCAGAGGCATTAATTGATTGGTAATTTTGCACATGAGAGGTGCTTTTGTTTGGCTTTTACATTAAAATTCCCAGGATTATTCATTTTGTAACAGAAAGTATCTATCTGGTCTTTCTGAATTAGGAAGCAGACCAAGAAGCTCAAAGTGTGGTTGTTTGCTGGCTAGAAGGGATAGGAATCAGTTTTCAAGTTTTTTCTCTACTATAAATCAGATATGTTTGCACAGAGCTACCCACCAAATAGCAGTATTTAGCAGTACCCTGTATAGTAGCAAATGCACACAGTAGCATCTCCTTGTACAGCTACGATTACATCTGAAACTTGTACTTTAAACCACCAGAAAGATGACCAAGGTGCTCCAGAACAAAGGTTTTATTTCAGCTGAGCGCTTTCATCTGTTACAAGAACTAGACTTCTGGAGCACCTTGGTCATCTTTCTGGTGGTTTAAAGTACATTTGTTTGTTTGCCTGTAGTTATTACATCTGAAACTTGTTAAACAGTATGGCACTGTGCAGAACTAAGCTTAGAAGAGCTAACTTGCACATCAAATAGCACTACCATATCCTAGTACTGTATAATATCTTGCCCTTAACCCTATAATTATCCCAGGAAACCCCTTTTAAACCCCAATCCTTAAACGTAAACAGCCTACCCTATTCCAAGTCCAGACAACACTGATATGCAATTTGTAAATGTCTCTGTGGCCAGTTTGGTAGATTTGGGCATTCTAATGCAATGTAGCAATTGTCTCATGTTCTTAGGCATCCAGTTAATCATTAAAGAAAAATGTACAACTACCAAGCTTATCAGGAATATCCACACTATATAAATTACACACTCCATTTACCACATACACATACACATACACACAGGTTGCCTTATGCTAAGGAATCTTCCCAAATCTCAAAGACCTTCAAAGCCATCTAATAGCAACACTACTCCTCAGCACCCACTCCATTGTGTGTCACACCGATGTCCCTCTCACCAGGTCAGATAAGAAGAAGAAGATAAAGGTTAGTTACCTGTCTGGAGCCAGGCTCTGCAATATCACACAAACACTCACTGAACCCCAGGTACCAATATGATTCTGTTTTAGTCCATGTGGCTGTAAATGACCTCAGACGTACCTCACTGAACTCTATGAAAAGAGATATAATGACTGTCTCAGAATATATGTCAGAAATTGGTAAGAGCCTTGCTTTCAGCAGCATTCAACCTGCACTAAGGATGATGCCACAGTATGAATATAAAATGATTGACTTTATTAATTTTCATAGTTTGATATCACTCCAGGGGGATCCAATATCTGTCAATATGGGAGGACATGGTCAAACGATCACATTGCTTTGCCAAGGATGGGCTGCACCTGTCCCCCCCGCCCCCCGGCTTTTGAATATTAGCTAAAACTTTACCCACCCCCATAGAGCCTTAGGTAATGCCAAAAAGACAAAACTTCCAGCATAGTGAAAAAGTCTGCAAGCAACCCTAAGGTGCTACTGCTATTACTAAGAATCTAACAAAGAACACCACACCCTTCAAGCTCTCCTCATTCTGATATATGTAGACATCTGTGCTGTGACCAAGACTTGCTTTAAAGCCACAGAACGTATTCCTGCAGTGCAAGGCTACAGTGCCTTCCGTACTTTTAGGCCAGTAACAGCACAGACTGAGTCCAAAGGTGGAGGTGTCTCGATCTATGTTAGCAACAAACATACCTCTAGGTTGGTTAAACAGGATGATGCCATGTAGGTAACTCATCCACGTGCAAGTCACCATAGACAGAGTCCTTCAACATGCCATGGCTAATTACAGGTCACCATCTATGTCCCTTGAGTTACATGTCTCTTAACTAAACCTACTAGTGGCATTCAGCATCCAGCCAAACACCATATTCATGGGTGACTTTAACTACCCCACCATAGACTGGAAAATGTACACTGCCTCAAACTCACAGGAACAATGCTTTCTGGACTTTATTAACACAAACATCCTGGAACAGATATTGCACACTTCACTAGATGATCAAGCATACTGGAGCTAGTACTCATCAACTTGGGAGAGTGTTGCAACCCCTCACCCCACCTACATTTAGCATACTCACTAGTGAGGTCATATCACAAAGATGTGGTAGGATGTCTCCTTTGAAGAAAAATCAAATCAGAAAACCTAGCTTCACAGGTAAACTACATCCTGTTATGTGACAGTTTGTCAAAATTCAAGGCTGTCTCTAACCCCGAGACCAAAGCTACCTATGAATTATTATTTATGAGGCCCTATACAAACATGTGAATGGCTGCATAGAGGCTGCAGAAATAAACCCAAAACAAACATTAAAAACAAACCCCACTTGTGGAATCCTCACCTAAACAGGTTATATAATAAAACAAGAAAATTCATGGCCAAAATCAGGAAGAACAACACCCTTAAAGACAAGTGCCCTGTTATACAACTAAACAAGAAACTAAGAGGTCTAATTAAGTCCAGCAAGGCCAACTGTGAGTTCAGAATAGACTCACAGGCTAGGGAAAATCACAACGCCTTCTTCAATTAAACCCAGAACCTTACAGGTAACACACAGCAGTGTGCTGAACTGGTAGTGAATGGTACACATAGTAAATCTACTGGCTGGAAATTTTAGCTTAAACTTCAGCTCCATTCCCCCCAGCTACACCAGGTGAAATCCCCTCCAACATACTTTCCCCAGTTATAAGCAGGGGCCAGGTACTGGCTAAAGCCAAGAACACCAACCACAGGGGCTTGGATATTTATGGAAAATTGAATTAAATAACAAACTTCATAAATACTTGTGGTATGTAGTGGTGGGAGTAGAGGAAACAGTGGAGAAGCTGAGACAATGAGAATGTTATGAGGGCATGTCCATACATGGAGAACAAAGTGCAATATAATTATAAAATTGTTGGTTAATTATGCTACAAAATGATGTTGTGGTAGAAGAGAGAGAGGACAAGGCAGCAAATAAGGAGGGTAGTTATAATGTTATGTTAAGTAACCTTGTTGCAGTTGTGGAGTATGTAGTGAGTATGCAAACATACTGGACCATAAATCAAATTTGGAAAAAACCAAGGAGCAAGTGCAAAAGTAAATTATTAAAGATTAAGTCCAAGCAGTCCTGAGTGTGTCATCTTTCAGATGAGATGTTAAACTGAGGTCCCATCTGCTTGAGTTTTCTGATGGCTAAAGTGGATGTAAAAGATCCTACGGCACTAGCCAAAAAGAGAAGAGTAAGTTCCCCGATTCCCTGGCCAAATTATCTCAAGTAGTATTAATACCACCTCAGGTCTGCAGTGAAAAGAGTTTGTACTCTAGTGAGACTAACTCAATCAACAAATGAAAAATAAATAAATCAGAGGAGGATGAAGAAGGGATTGCAGAATGGTGTAAAATCAAGACTGCCTGGAGTGAGGCAGAGTACAGAAAATTATTATGAAGCAATGAATATTTTAGGTCATTAGAAAATCATATGGCAGCTCTTAAGATCAATACTTGAAAGCTGACACAGTCCAGATAAGTTATCCTAAGATAAATGTGTTAACAATTAGCTTATGGAGGCAATAAGTTAGAAGCACAAAAGGGGAAGATTATGACAAAATAATATTGAAGACAGAAGGAGGAGGTAAGACCTTGGAGCAAGGATAAAGGAAAGAGTTCCCTGCTTGAGTCAGTGAGAGGGGCATTTATTAATGGAGAGCCATATCCAAGAGCATGTTAAGGCAGTTTACTAGCAATAACTTGTCTTGTCTGTGAAGGGAGGAAGCATTCGCGGACCCATGTGGCATGCCTTTTGGAATCTAGCTCCTAATCAGTTGAGACTAGTACAAGAGGAAGGACGGCAGCAAGGTGGGAAGTTGCAATGGGATGTGTGAATAATCCAGTTAAAAAAACAAGCTCTAAGTAGAATATAGTGGTAAAAATATAACATATCTACAGTAACTAAGGTTATTGAAGGTAGAGAGGAAAGGTGTAAAACAAAGACTATAAGTGGGTAAGAGAGGGCTGTTTTCCATAAGGAGGGAAAAGACAAATAGGGATATTATTGAAGAAAGTAGGGTTGGGTTGGTGGAAATGGGAGGAGTATGTAACAGGGACAAGTGGTAGCTGAGCAGTATGCAGAAGGATGTTTGAAAATAGGGGAATAGTAAAGGGACCTGTTTTCTGTACAAATGGAGACAAAGTGGAAGAAATGCCAGGATGTTTGGGGGTAATTAGAAGTTTAAGGAGGAGTGGACATAGGGCAATGTAGGCAGGAGATTGTAATATAGTATTAGAGCAAAACATTAATAGATTATGTTGGAAGGTAGGGTTTAATGTAAAGTGCCAAAAAAGATTGAGGAAATGTATACAACAAATAAGAGTGTTAGACATGAGGATGGCAATGTCAGGGGGATGGAGACAGTTTACATTCACCAGGCATGAAGTAAACAGGCAGGCAGGTTAGACAGTTTGTTAGTGGAAGATGAAACACAATCTGACATGGAGATTATAGTTATATATGAAAAATGAGTATCAGATCACTCCATAGCTATAATGGTATGGAAGGGTGAGTTCAGAGAGGTGGAGCTGGAAGCCAAGTAAGAGAATGAGGCCAGGTTTGGTGAAATGACTACAGGGGATAGTTAAGAACACAACTGAAAGTTGTGCAATTTATAAACAAAGGTATGGTAACTAGGTCCAAGGAAGTCCTTATTCCACTCTATTCGGCATTCATTAGACCTATCACTGAGTACAATGCTCCCTTTGGTATGTACCTGACCAGGCATATCCAGCAATTGGAATGTCCACAGAGGTTCCTCACTAAAAGAATACAGAGTGTAAGTAACATGCCCTATGCAGACCACCTTAAGGCCCTATGTCTCCCACAGGCTGTTGAGGGAAGATCTATGTCTGGCATACAAGGTACTGTCAGATTCCACTCTGATGGACCTCCTGCATATCTGCAAAACAAACAGCACCAGAATTGTGCATTCTAAAAACTTAAACCTTACCTGTTATATAAATAGGACCTGCTGGAGAGACAGGTATGTATACCAGAGACTACCCCTTCTCTGGAACAGACTCCTCATACATGTGAAGCAGAGCTCCACCATCACCTAGTTCAAATTTTACTTGGACAATTAGATGGGGTAAAGGAAATTCATCCCTGGTTTGGCACCTATGTCTCTAATGGATATATGGACACAGGCAGCCTGTAAGTGTTTCATCTCCCACATCCCTACTTACACTTACCGAGGGGACCAGGAGTTGTCAGAGAATTGGGATTACATGACTAGGCTTAAAAACTCCTATGAACCTATTAAAGGAATGCATCATAGGAGGGGGAGGAAGGTTTTACAGAATGGTATCACATCAAGGCTGCATGAATGGAGGAAGTACAGATGATTGCAAAATAGATGGGGATGAAATTGAAATAGAGAGACGCAGAGGGAGTTCTGATAGGAGCAGATGGGTGTACATGGAGAGGAGGAAGAACAGGTCGATGAGAAAATAATGGATAAAGTTGACAGGATTAAGGAGCTCCAGTAGGAATTAGAAGGAGCAGATAGGAATGGGAGCAAAAAAAGGGAAGCAAGTGATAAATAAAGGCAAAATAGGAGTGAAGTTTTTTTGTATATAGGCTTAAGGGATCAAATAAGAGAATATGGGTAGTGAGAGGGGAAGCAGAAGAATGCAGAAGAGTTACCCGGGGGGGAGGGGGGTGACAAGAGAGGTGTTCAGGAAACTGCAAACTGGGCACCATAATCGACTCTCCAGCCGACACAAGTATCCTCCAAAAGGGCCTCATAGAAACAGACAACTGTTGCCAGAGCCATGGCCTCAAGCTAAATGCCAAAAAGTGTATAGTCATCCCCTTTGGCAAAAACAAAGTGCCCACAAATTACCACATAGGTGGTAATCCATTAAGTACAGAAGAAGTAATTAGGGACCTGGGGACCCAAGTTGATAGTAATCTCTCATTTGACAACCACATGGCCAAAGTAGTTAGAAAAACATTTTGTATAGCCCACCTAATCCTGAAGGGATTCACATCTAGATCAGGGGAGGTCATCATGCCTCTTTACTCATCCCTCATCAGGCCCATAATTGAGTACTATGCCCCTTTTGGGATGTACCTTACCAGACACCTGCAGCAACTGGAAAGACCCCAAAAGTACCTCACCAAGAGGATCAAAGGGCTTAAACAGATGCCATATGCTGCCCGGTTAAAGAAACCCCAGCTCTACTCAGCGGCATACCGCCTGCTCAGAGGCGATCTGTGCCTGACGTATAAAGCCATGTCCAACCCGGAATTAATGGACATGCTGCACCTCAGAAAATCCAAATCCCATCGAGCTACGCGCTCAAGAGACTTGAACCTCAGCACTGAAATAAATAGGACATGCTGGAGGGACAGATTCATAAGCCAGAGGCTCCTTTCACTCTGGAATAAAATCCCAGTCCAGGTTAGGCAGAGTCCCTCATTGACTCTCTTCAAGAGGAATCTTGATGAGTGGATGGGAGATCGTAGGTTTACCCCGGGTATCACTTCTGTGTCACTTTTAGACAGATACTAACCTCGAAAAAGGGCATAGCAAAATTAATTTAAAATGGGTGCCGAAAGCCAAACACACTCTAGCTAGGCTTATAAATGCCCTAGGGCAGATAGCCTAGTATGAACCTATGAACCTATGAAGGAAATTATATGAGGATTTAAGTAATCAACAAGAAAAAGGTGGGATGAAGTTTGGGGAATGAGCTAGACAATGTACAGGAAAGGAAGAGCATGTGCAGAAGGCTGAAATGGCAGTCAAATATATTACATGAGCTAAAACAGGCACTACAAATGGTTTTCCCAAATGATTATTTTTAAGCTGGTAGGGGTGCAAGTGGAAGAATATATGGCAAGCTTATTTAATAAATCAGGAAATGACTGCTAGATGCCAAAATTACTATAGTTGGTAGAGATAGTGGTATTATATAAGAGGAAGGGGGGAAGGGAGATCCAATTATTTATGAAATATTTTCCTTATGAACAGTCATGCTGTATGTGTATAGGCTAGACCCCCTACTACCAAAGATAGAAAGAGTTGCCCCTATTACTAACAAATAAAAATGTTTTTCACCCACTGCACTCACTACTGTGCCCACTGGCATGCTAATTAACTCTCTGAAAACAAATTATATTTGATGTGAAATAATTATAAGTTAGAGAAACATAGAACATTTCTGTCAACAACCTTGTTTGCTTGTGAGAAAACATCTTTTTTATGTCCGGTGTTCATCCATTAATAGAGAAGTAAAAAACAGCAAAAATATCTGAACTTCTATTTTATTAAAGTCTTAATCTGATGAATCCACTGTTAGATTACTTCTTTCTAATAATTTTCATATTTTGAGTGGGTTTCAGGAAACGGTGAGTAAAACTATGAAAAACTAGTTTTGCCAGAGGGAGGGGTAAGAATTTCAAAGATCTTTTCCAGTGCTGGCCAAGTTTAACACCACAGCTTTTTTCAAAGGCTAAGAGTATATATAAATCAAACAGTTATAGTCAATGTTAATATATTATTCAGAGGATGACTGAGTTAAAGCTTAGTGGACATTAAGTACAGATACCTGGTGCTTTTCATTGCAAATCTTGGTTTACTGTGTACGCAGCATGTTGTACAAAACATGACTCATGTTATACTGGGAGCACTAGAGAATTAGACTTTTAAATTTATAAACACATGCCTGTTCCAGACGTGTAGGATAATGCAAAACTTTTATTCCACCATGCAGAAGCCTGTGGTAAAGATAAATATGTTTTATTTTTCTGTTATTGATGAGATAAAAAAACAGATTTAGATTAAATGCAGAAGACCTTGATTAGAAAGAATATTGTTGGCATTTGACAATAAACACCTGCAGTCCTCTAGGCCTAAATGATGTGGAGAATTTTAAAATATTCCTGAAGAGGAAGGAAGTTGCACCACAAATCATGTGGCTTAGTCATGTTTTATTTTTTGTCTTATTTAAGTCAGTCATAGGTTCATAGAAGGTTAATAGGCTAATGGCCCTAGGGCCCTTACAAACCAAGCCAAGTTCAACCCTTGTTCCCTTAAGGGTCTAGAGATATGGTCTGTGCTATAAACAGATCTAAATCAGCACTGACTGCCCCAATCCAAGAGGGACATAGGTGAAACCCCTGGGATGAATTTGCAGTTTTCCATCCAATCATCAAAGTTATGCTTAAAAAGGGTTAATGATGGGCTCTGTTTAACCTGTATTGGAAGTTTTTTTCCAGAGGAAAAGCAACCTCTGAGAAACATTCGAGCAAGTTCTGTTGATGTCACATGTTAAGTTAAGGTCCCTAGAGAGAGTGAGTGGTGTACTATTTGCCTTACAAATGTGCAGCATTTCCATTAAGGCAGGATCAGAGTTTGCTCTGTATGCAAGGCAAAGGTCGTTCTGAGTAGTCTATACGATACAGAGTACAGTGACAGTGATTTCAATCTGTCCACCTAAGACGTGCTGAAGACCCTACATTTTCTTTGTTAGGAACCTTTGAGGTCTCTGCAGTTGCTGCAGGTGCCTGTTTAGGTACATACCAAAGGGAGCAGTGTACTCTATTATTGGCATGATGAGGGAAGAGTACAGGGGGTGTGTGTGTTATAACCTCTTTTGTTCTGGAAGCTATGCCCTTGCTTATGAGGTGAGCAATATACAAGGCCTTCCTTACCACTGCAGAAACATGGTGATCAAAAGCAAGGTGGCTGTCAACCTGTGTGTCCATATCTCTCACCACTGATTTAGAGCTTTCGGTATTGTTATTCATAAGGCAATCTGCAGGGACATTGCCATTGCCAAAGGGGACAATAGTGCATTTTTTGCACTGAGTTTAAGACCTGAACTTTGGCATAAATCATTGGTTTGTGTAAGTCCTTCTTGTAGAATGTTGACATCATTTGGGAATCAATGGCTGCTCCCAGTTTGCAGTCATCAGCAAACTTTGTCAGCCACAGACCTTTTGTTTTTGCCTGTATTTCTGAGAAGTAGGTTCCAAACAATATGGGCCCCAGCACTGATCCCTGTGGAACACCACTGGTAAAAGGTCTGCTGATGGAGGTTGAGTCCCCTATTTTGACTGTATGTGTTCTGTCAGTGAGCCAGTTTGCAACCCACCTGATGATATATTAGTTGACTCCCAGCTAGGTGAGTTTCTCAATGATTCCTGAGTGGGGGATTGTGTCAAGGGCCTTGGTCAAGTCTAGGTAGGCCATATGCACATATTTGCCTTTGTCCAGGGCTTTGGGACAGTCTCAAAGAAGTCCACCAGGGTCAACAGGCAGGATCTCCCTTTAACAAAACCAAACTGGGTCAGGGCTAGTGTTTGAAGGTCTCCTATATCCTTGTTGATAAGGTCCATAATGATTCTCTCCATGGCCTTGCACATAAAGCTGGTTAGGCTAACGGGTCTATAGTTCCCAGGGTCTATGGATGCACCCCCCTTGTGCAAGGAGTTGATGGTAGCTGTTTTCCATTCATCACAGACAAAGCCAATGCTTTGACTGTGGTTGAAAAGAGTACCCAATGGTGTTACTAACTGCTGTTTTAAGCCATTCAGAATGCAGCCTTGGATGTTATCAGGGCCCATAGATGCTGTGTTTTTGGCCTTGGAGAGGGTGGTTAAGACCTACTCTTTAGAGATACTAGGTGGAGAATAGGTGGTAGAAATGTTTTGGGGGATATGTGGCACAGACAAGAAGAGAAGTTTTCACTGAACCTGCCCACTAGCATGTTGGCTATTTTCACTGGTTCAGTATATGTGGTACCATTCACTACCAGTTCAGTGCAAATCTGGGCCTTTCCTTTACGGTTTCTGATGTAGCTAAAGGATGCCATATGGTTATCTTTAGCTAGGGATGCTATTCTGGATTCATAGTTAGCTTTAGAGGACTTTACAAGATGTCTTATATGCTTGTTCAAGCTGAGAAGGATATGCTTCCAATTCTGAGGTCATTCTTTCTTGCTCTTAGACAGCAATTTCTTCCTGTTATTATATAAATTGTTTATGTTGGATGTCCACCAGGCAGGCTAGTTTTTTCTTGAGGATCTTGCTGTGGTCCTATCAAAAACAGTTTAGTCAACACAATTGTATAGCTGTTTATACAATGTATCGGTGTATATCTCAGTATAAGTGTCCTTGCTGTCAGTGGGGACAGAAGCATTGAAGCTATTAATGCCTTCTCATAAGAGGCTGTAATTGGCTTTGGAGATGTTTTTAGCCTAATTTCTCCCATGTTGGGAGGACCAAGTCTAGAAAGTTTGGCCCCCTTGTGGGGGTGCCAGCTATCTGCTCCAAGGATTTGAGTTAAAGAAATCCAAGAACCTTTGGGCGAGTTTGTTTGTGCACTATAATTTACCCAGTCTATGGGCAGGTAGTTAAAGTCACCCATAACCGGGAAGTTTGGTTGTATTTTGAGTGACTCAAGTAGATTAAAGTAGGAGGTGTGGATATTATGGTTCATGGAGGAGGATTTATAGCTGGCAATAACTTGGAGAGGGGTCTTTCCTATTTAGCCAACCTGGAGGTGTATTTATCTTTTAAAGACCAAAAGCAACCACAGTGTCCAAAATATACCAAAAAATCTGTCACCAAACACTGTCAGCAGCAAAAATCACTTGTAGTCAGCCAACTGTTCAGTAAAAGCTGTTTTTAATCTTCCAATAAAAATAACTTACAGATTGACCACTTTCATCCCCTGTGCTGGGGGCTTCATCATAATCTACAAATATTCCTAATATAAAATAACTGGTTTGGAACCAAAATGCTTAAATCAGAGCAAAGACACTTAGAATAACAGACACAATAAGCCTTCACCAGCAATCCCCAGCTTAGACGGGTGTAGGCTATACTCTTCTGCTGCAAGAGTCCAGACCACAAACCTTCATAATATAAAATAACTGGTTTGGAGCCCAAGTGCTTAAACCAGAACTAAGACAGTTTCAGAATAACATGCACAATAAGTCTTGAACCAGCAGCTTAGAATGATGTGAGTTATTCTCTCCTGCCACAAGAGTTTAGACCACAAATCTTCCTAATGTAAAATAACTGGTTTGGAACCCAAGTGCTTAAACCAGAACAAAGACACTTAAAACAACAGCCACAATATACCTTCACCAGCAATTCCCAGCTCAGAAGGGCAGAGGCTACCCTGTCCTCCTACAAGAGTGCAGACCACAAACCTTCTTAATGTAAAATAACTGACCTGAAGCCCAAGTGCTTAAACCAAAACTAAGAGGTTTAGAAAAACAGTTACAGTTTAATCAGACTACTAACAAGCAGTAATAAATGCAGCAGAATAAATGCAATTGAGCATTTTTAAGAACAAGCAGCAAAAGCAAAATAAAGTAAGAAAGGAAGAACCCAAATACAGTAAAAGCAGCTGAATAAAGTGCATTTTTTTAAGCTTAAGAGGGAAGGGAGGAAACAGAAGATAATTCAAGGTGAGGAAACTAAGGGGGTGGGCTTTCCCAACTGATCTCTCTGTACTGAGTAGAATGAGCTGATGAGATTTGACTGGAAGGAGTGCCCAAAATCAAATTTATTGTGGGGGCAGGCAACTCAAAAGCCACCAAGTTTAAGAATACAGCAACAGTTGAGTGGGGAGGTGGGAAAAATAAAATGCAGACAGAGATCAGCAATAGTCAGGCAGTGTATAGCAAGCAAAATAAAGAGGTACTCCAGCTAAATAGAGATATCTCCAAATAATTCATGCTAAATTAGAAATGCTATTTCTCAGCTCCTCCCACTAATTAGCTGATATTATTCATTGTTTGCAATGGAATTCTTTGCTAACTTTTATAACTGACCTTAGCCAAAACCCCTTAAAACTCCAACAGAACAGAAAACTTAAAACAAAACAAACGTAATATAAGAAAAAGATAGAAAATAGAAGTAACTAAACCTTAAATGAAAAACTTCAATTAAAATAATGCAGACAGAGATCAGCAATATTCAGGCATAGTACAGCAAACAAACCAAACAAGCACTGCAGTTAATAGTCACTTGATTTATTTTACAGTCTAATGCAGTCTCTATTATAGGATGGAAGAGTTAATATGTTGGACTTGCTATTATTTTTTGTTGTTGTTTATTACAGCCATTATTTTTTACTTTACCTACCAAACTGCCCAGTTCCACTTGCCACATCTTGTATCATATATATATATATATATATATATATATATATATATATATATATATATATATATATATATATTCCCTGCCATTTTTTGTAATATTCTCAAGTCAAAAAGCATTTGTATATTTGTACTTACAGTGAGAGCACTAATCCAGTGTGCTTTTTATTCTTTCATCTCCCATTTCCTGAGCAGTAAGTACTCAGAAACACAAGTGAACGTGACACACAAATTTACATTCGTTCAATAGTGCCTAACAAACATAAAATGAAGGCACAAAATGGAACCTGGAAGATCTTGGTTCATTTAGTGTCTCTGGTTCCTGAGAAGTCAGCTAGGGGACAGGAAAAAATGCTTTTTGCTGGCACACCTCTCTCAAGGGAAAGGGATGGTGCTTTGGATGATGTTGACATTTTCTTAGTCAGTCAGGTCTGGATGGAGGTTTCATCCCTGCATATTGATGTTAGAGGACAGGATCCTGGGTAGAGCATAAAATGAAAAATTCTCTCCTTGGCAGCAATATGGCATTGTACTAGGATGTTGCAGTCTCCTATGCCCAGAGGAATAGTTAGCTTTGGATGTCCAGAGATTCAGGAAGGAAGTTATGAGCAGGTGATGGTCAGTTGTGAGGACAAGCCAAAAAAATTAAATAAGGAACTAGATACACGTGCTGTTTCTAAAGTGTAATATATAAATGTGCTGGATAAAGGTGTAGGGCAAATGATAGCAAATAACAGAAAAGTAGATTAAACAAATTAAAGCTTTCACCCCCCCCCCTTTGTAGGGCTTTTTCTGGGGATGCTGTCTATATCCATTCCAAATGTATATGTGGAAACATAGATGGCCAGATTCAGCAAGCTCTGCATGGAGTGCAGGAATAGTGCAAGAGCTGCTGCACACAATACGGCCGACGAGCGATCGAGGATTGAGCTCCTAGGACATGCATGTGCACTCCTACACTATTCCAGCATGGACACCACTGCTATATACTAATTACCTAATTTGCTGGTGAAAACCATACAAATGAGGTGAATTAGCAATCCAGGAAGCAGGCAGTTGTCCGTGCCTGAACAGTGTACAAAGCAAAAATGTATTCAGCTAGTAGCTGAATACATTTCTGCAAATTACAAAATGGAGGCATGACAGCTCGAAAGAAAGCGTGTATTACATTTAGTAGGCATGCCAATGGCCAAATATGTGGCCTTTGGCATGAAAAATAGCTTAACTTTTATAAAATAAAACTTATTTTTTGGCCGATCTCGGCCGTTTAAGTCTGAGGCAGTAATGTGCGAATGGCATCATGTTGAAAATAAAAAAAAGGGGGTAAAGCAATTTTCAGGGAAATCTGCATTTTGCCATTATAGTCAGAGGCATGCAGAATGAAAACAATACCAAGGAACAGTGGTTGTTAAAGAGAAAGGCTCAGTGTGAGTGCAGTAACTATGGAGTAAGGCAGTGGGGTATGCAAATGAGAGGAATCTTAATGAATCACACATTTCTTCTAAGTGTCAGACTGCACCTAACCGTGTAGGTGCTCTAATATGGCTGTATAAGCAGAAGTAAATGACATCAGAAGGGTGTGTGTAATGCATGTTGTAAGCAGATTGGAGCTCTGTTGCCCAGGTTTGCACGTAGCTAAGCATAGCTAAGCGAGGGTGTGTGTGTCTGAGGCTGAAATGTCTTACACCATGAAATGAAGACCATGTTTGCATCCAGGGAGGGACATTTCTGGTAAAATGTGTTTACTTTATCTAAACAGGTTTGTACCGCACGCACTGGGACTTAAACTAAAAAAAAACCCACAGGAAATGGCAGCATTCTGCATATGTAAGCAAGGGTGTGTGTCTGAGGCTGTATAACCTTGTTTACCTTGCCTAAACGGGTGTGTGCAATGCGCACCAGGATTTAAACCACAAAACTAAAAAAATATAGGAAATGACAAGTGGAACAAGAAAAAAAAGGGAAATAGCAGAACAGAGGCAATCAAATACAAGTAATAGAGCTGGCAGGTGGAATGTATCATACTCAGCCAATCACACAGGCAGCATCTGCAGCACACCACTATAAACTATGCAGACACCTTGTAGTTTGTTTTTTCCCACAAACTCTACACCACTGGTATACACAGATGAGGAACTTTTACCTGACAAAACTAACAAAATGTTAGGGGCTGCTGTTGCTCTCATACATCAGTACATGGAAGAGGCTGAGGGTGATGAAGAGAATGCTGACAACTGCACCAGACTTATGAGGAGGAGGGGGAGGAGGAGGAGAAGAGTGTTCAGGCTCAGGGTAACTTACCAGGGGCTAAATGATCTGGAGATGGTAGAGTGCTATAGGGTGGACAGGGACATACTGCAGCAAATTGTGGAGCTGTGCCGACCTCACCTCATATCCAGAACAAACAGAGAGGAACCCATCCCAGTGGATACCAAGGTATGTGTAGCTCTAAGAATACTAGCTACAGGTACTTTCCAAGGAGCAACTGGGGATATCACGGGGGTTTCACAGGCATCTGCATCCAGGATACTCCACCATTTCCTGGATGCCATGTAAATACATGCTGTGTAGCTCATTAAATTCCCCAGCACCCATGAGGAGCTGACTGGCAATATACATCTCTTCCACCATGTAACAGACTACCCGGAGTTACTGGGTGCCACAGACTGCATGCATATCCACATCAAAGCACCACCTGGTGACCGGGGTAGGGTCTACATAAACCACAAGGGGTTCCAACTGCCAGGTTGTGTGCGATGCCCAGGGCATTATCATGAATGTGTGTGCTGGCTGCCCTGGAAGCTATCATGACTCCCACATCTGGCATTCCTCATAGCTGTATCAGTGATTTGCCATGGGTGACATCCCATATGGCTATTTAGTGAGGGATGCTGGCTGTGCACTGGAGCTGTGGATGATGACACCCATTAGAAATGCACACACACCCACACAAGAATGAAAAAATGAGGCACATGCACAAACCATGATCATTATAGAGCATGTGTTTGGGATGCTCAAGTCATGGTTCTGCTGCCTTGACATATCCAGTGGAGCCTTGCAGTACTCTCCAGCCACATGTGCACACATGGTCATAGTATGTGCCATGCTACACAATATGATCCTGTGGAAACAGCTGCAGCAGGAACTAAATGGGGAAGGGCCGCACAGCCCCCCACCATTTCCAAGGCCTCCAAAGGCACAGAGTGACTCGGAGGAGGAATATCCTGAGCCTGCCCCTATAGGCTAACAGAGGCTTGCCCAGTATGCCCTGACCTTAACAAAGAGGCAACACATAGCAAATACACTGACACTGTAGGGTCCTAGGAACTGATATCTCCCTCTCTATGACTCGCACATACAGTAAAATGGATGCCAAACATCACACCACCTATACCTGACCATAGGCATAGGCAGTGTATCATGTGCATCTGACATAGCCAGCCCTCAAACACCACCCTCACAAGAACTGCAGGCACAAGGTAAGCCAGTCAGACAAACTTCTAATTGCAAATTCCACAAACAGTCACCTCAGACAAGGAAAATGGACCAACTCCAAAAACAAGAACCACAATAAGCACTGGTGTGCCACTTTACCTCAGAACCTCTGAGACTCTGAAGACGTCTGTGATATAGAGATGAAACCTAGGTCAACATTGTCATTCAATAAAGTGGCACACCAGTGCTTATCATGGTTCCTGTTGTTGGAGTTGGTCCATTTTCCTTGTCTGAGGTGACAAGGTAAGCCAGTCTCTGTAACAAATTAAAATAATGGGGTGGATATTTCTGATAGCATATCTATGGTATTGATTAAGAATGGGGTGGCTAACAGGGATAGCAGCAGACAACTGACAGCTCTGTGGGAGAGCAGGATGTGTATCCCTAGTACTGCCCTACCCACACCACACAGGACCACCCTAGTTGACAAATAGCACTGAGTATATGTTGTGAGCCAAATAACTGGGGGGAGTCATAGGTCACATTCATGGATGTCAAAGTGGGGATCCCATACCCACCATCAACCCCACACAGCATATCAGCTGTACACAACCATACAGAAATGCCTGGCAAAGGCCCCCACTCGGATAAATCCATGAAATTCCCACCCACAGACTCTTACACAGTGATATCACAGCAGGTCTGGCAGTGGCAGTATGGATTTGAAAGGTAAGATGTCTGAAACTACACATGCCTATGCCAGAACAATCTGACCTGTGGTTGATACTGTTATGCCCATAGTCTGAAAGATAGGGCACACCACCATGCTACATGAGACCAAAATTTTAAGCAAATATCAGCACAGTCTCTGCAGATGTGTAACATGTACCATTGTGTCACCCTCCATAGTACCATAGAAATGCAGTAACATGTTCCTAGACTTAAGCAGCTCTAGCTGTCACCCAGACTGATGGCACAATAGTAACAGAAAGCAATTATCAGTAACACCCACAGTCAACTTACTGGTGCTATCCTAGGGGTGTCTCCTGCTGGCAACCTGGGAACATATGATCATCAGAATGCATTGGCCTGCTACAGATGGCCAGTAACTGTCACACCTGGCCTAAAGGCCTCTGGCAAATGCCTATGCCCCACCCACAGTGACATTTAGGGAGTGTCATGGGGTCCAAAACACCAACATAACACAATCCACAAAATGCAAAGAAAGGCCATGCTGACAACTGCTAGGAGCAAACCTGCCAGATTCAGGGAGCCGGAAATTTGGACAAAGCCATGAATAACAGGGTGAGGAAGGTCCAAAGAGAAGCATACCTGTGAAATACTGCTCTAGTAATGTTATAAAGTTGATGGAATGACTTGTAGTAGTATGGAATGTGTGGTGGGTACGAACTCTGAAACTGCAATGTCAACTGTCTGTAATATCTGACTTCAACCCAGAGTGACTTGCAAAACACTTGTGCTGGAAAACCACATTTGTTTGGGTAACGAACAAGATATATGAGTCATGGATGTGGACATTCTGTGATACTCCATTACAGTCGACAGGCAGGGCTCAGAGTGTAAACATGGGAATGTACCCACTGCAGGCAGGCCTAACCCTGGAAGATGGTGACATGTCTGCACCCACAGAATCCTGAGCCACAGCCATGGGGGGTAACACACCCCTCCCTGATCACTCATCCTATGCAACATCCTGACCCCAACATGTGGCCATCCAAGCAAAATGAGGTGGGCCATACATATATGTGTGACAAACACACACCTCCAGGCTGATCAAATAGTCTGACACACACAAGACCCTCCAAGTGCAGTCAACCATTTATGAGAGCCCAATGCAAAGTACTGGAAGCTATAGCCAAACATATCTGCCCAGGACACACACACACCCCACATATCCTATCCCCTACAAATATATCTGGAGTCTGCCTGTCACCCTGATCCTGTCTGATTTATATTACCCAACTGTGGACTGGAAATCAGACCAGGCCAGAACATAAATGCACAGACATTCAACCAATGTAATATATCCCCAAGGTGCTGGACCATTTCCACAGCACCAGCAGTCAATTGCTTGTAGGCACACCCCTCAACAGGCTGGATAGTACAAGAATGCATAGCATTTGGCCCATAAACTTTGTGTGTGAATCATCCATCCTGTATTCCTCTGGTAAATTACTGTGATGATTTGAGGAGGTATGTCACCTGGTACTGAAACAGTACATGACAGTGTCAAATGCCATATATGACAGATGTCTGCTAAAACCAGCCCCATAACCCTTGCAACCCATACATTACTAAGATAAATTGTCACAATCATTGTATAGCCCATTGTCCCCACATTTTGATAGGCTATCTCCAGATATCCTGCACCAACAGGTTGACAGGTATGGCTGTAGCACAAAACAAACAGGACTGGAGTACAACAATCCCTGGAATGGAGTCCCACATGTTCTATAGAAGGACACAC
>NC_056728.1:1811395905-1811465905 GCF_019279795.1 Protopterus annectens | reverse complement strand
GGGCATGGTTTCCACACCACTCAGTGGTCTCAGTGAGGCCTTTCTGTGGGATGTGTGCATCACTTGTGGAGTCAATGATAGCTCCCAGCTTACAGCCCTCTGTGAACTGGGTCAGCCAGAGTTCCTCTGTGTTGGGCTAGACTCCTGCAAATGTGATGGACAAAGACACTACCCAGTACTGATCCCTGTGGCACTCCACTTGTGACTGCTTACCAGTCTGACCTGGAGTTTGCCACTGTCATACTTGTGTGTCCTGTGAACCAATTTGCAAAACAAACAATGATATATGAATTGATGCCTAGCTTGTGGGGTTTATCAATAATCCCTCACTGAGGGATGGTAACACAAGTTTGGACAGATTGATGTAGGCTGTATGCAGTGCCTTACTGTCATACACAGCCCTGGTAACTCAGTCAAAGATGTCAACCAGGATGAGCAGACATGGTCTGCCATTCACAAAGCCACACTGTGTGGATACAGAGTTAGGAGATCACCTATATCTTGGTCAATCAGGTCCCTGATGATGCAGTCCATACCCCTACATAGTAGACCTGTCAGGCTAAGGAGCCAAGAACCCCCAGGGTCTGTAGATGCTACCCCTTTATGGAGAGGGATGACTGCAGCAGTGTGCCATGTTTGAGGGACAAAGCCTGAGGTGAGGCTGTGACTGACTAGGGCACATAGATTTGGTCCAAGGTCACTTTGTATGTCATGTAGAACATAGCCATGGATATGTTGATGTCCCATGGAAGCTGTATTCTTGCCTGTGGACAATGCAGGTCAAACCTGGCCTGCAGTACTGCTTGGTGCCTGCCATTCATGTGCCATTGTGATTGTACACTTGTGGGGGAAGAAAGGGGTAAAGCTGGCACTGAATGTGTTGGCAAGACTGTGGCTAATATCTGTTGTCTCAGGATAGGCATTAGCATTGTGCAGTAACTCACAGCACTTGTGTTTAATGCTGTGGAGATTGTTGATGTAACTATCAAAGGCTTTTGTGATTGTTGTCAGTGTCTGCTGCATGTCTGCCTTCATAGATGCCTGTAGGGGATTCCATGAGGGATCCAAAGTTGTGTTTGTGGTTAATAGGGGAGTTCAACAGTCATGGGATACCGCCTTTCTCTGCAACAGTGTCCTCCTTCTGTTGTACACTTTAGTAATGCCAGAGGACCATCACATTGTCTCCCACTGTTTGGAAGACAGTGTCTGGGATCTCTTGGCTGTGGCTAGTACCATGCATTCATGTACCTGTTTGTACAGTGCATATGTGTATAATTCGACAGTCATGCAGCTATTTCACATTGCCATGGGTGCAGTGAAGTCATCCACCCCTGTTTTATGGCTTGAAAGGCAGCTTTGGAGAGGTTTTGCAAGGTGGTTACCTTTGTGGGGGTGTGGCTGATATGTTGAGTTCCATGTTGATTACAGCCTGTGTGGATCTCACCATGCAGGTACTGACAACTGTGGAAGAGCAGCAGTCCCATATTTAAGTAGTCAACACAGGTCAAGGTTGTTGCATCCTCTACTGGGGGTCAGTATGAGCTGGTCCATAGCATTGGAAATGATGAATCCCAGGATGTGCTGGTCCACTGTACTGATGCTTGGCTACTTTTCCCAGGTGATGGAGGGGTAGTTGAAGTCTCATACTATGTCAGTGTTGTGTTGGACCTTCATTGATGGCAGGGTATTGAGGAATATGCATTGACAGTGTAGTGACATAGATGTGGACCCATAGCAAGCTATGGTCTGGATTGCACTATTACCCCAAGGCAGTTGTACTGGAAGTACCTCCAATGCATTATGTTGAGATATTAGTCTGGAGGTGTTCCTATCCATTAATGAATATGGAGACACCACTACCTGTGGAGTTGTGGTGTGGTCCATGTTTGGGGGCTGACAGCTGTGGAATGCATTATAGCCTGATACTGCAGGGCAGCTGTCTGCTGCTGTGAACCACCTCTCCATTACAGCAGAAATGTTAATGTCCTCCACTCTGATGAGTGCTTTGAGTGCCTGCATCCTGACAGTTAGAAGTCTACTGTTGAGCAGCATGACCCTCAGATTGCATACATATCTAGCTGTTATGGTGGTAATTACATTAGGAACACTGGCTAATAAGGCATTATAGGGGTGGCAAGACACTAAGCCAGTACCTGGAAAACCAGTGCTGACAGATGTAGGACATCTGTGGCAAGTCATTGAATTCTGTCAATCATGTCATGCTAAGCAGAGAGATACTGGATCCCCTGAGAATGACATAAAACACCCAAGCCAATGTTGCAGTCAATCATCTGTTGATAGTACTGCAGCATCATTCTGGGTGATGGCAGTATACTGCTCATGGCTACTCTCCCACCTGCCTGGATCACATAATCAGAGAGTTTAACCATGTTTCTTGTCATGTAGTCCAGGGAGGTGTATCCCAGGTCATTCACAACAACATGGATACAGAGTGATACTCATAGTTGTTGTGGAGTGCCATGACTGGCTGTTTCATGTGTTGGATGCTGGCATGTGACTGGGATATGTGTGTGCCTTAGTATTGAGCTACCCATCATTACTGTATTGTGCAAGGTGGTTAGCCTTAGGAACTTAGATTGAGGGGCACACTGTGTAGCTTAAATATGTGTGCCTTGGCATGTGCTATGTCGTGGAGTCTGACTGGATGTCTGTCTTGCTGGTCTGTGCTGTTTGGGTAAATGTCCATTGAGTGCCTCTGTGAAGGTGGGTGTGTGGCTTTTCAGTGTATGTCGTGGTTGTCAAAGTGGCTGTCATGGTGAGCTATGTGTTCCACATGGTGTGGTGCAGGCATTGATCTTATCCTCTTGACCTGCTAGTCCAGTCTTTGCTGGAGAGTGCATATATCCACACTGGGTGATATACGGGTAACTCTCACAGGTCTGAGTGTTTGGAGTTTAGAGGGGAGGGTTGTCTGTGTATATGAGGCAGTTGCAACAGTGCTTCAGAATGGACAAGTGCACTAGGTTAATGGGTGAAAGCAAATAAAACTGCCCTTCAGTCATGCCAAGAGGGGTGGACATAACTAGTAAGTACTTGGGCTACTTCTGTGATGAACAAGTAATGCTGACAGCTCCCAGGTGTGCCACACTTATTGATACAATAACCTGGTAAAGTGCCAAGCCATAATGCTATTTGAAGTGCAAGACAGAAAGAACTAGCATGATGTAAGGGTGGAACTGAAGGCAGACTTTCTGCCACCTGTAATACTTTCCCTCAGCTGTGCAGTTATCAGCAGCTTTGGCCATGTGGAAATGCAGTAAGCTCTGTAGCATGTGCGGTAATTGCGTAACACTGTAGTAGACATAACTAGATAGGCAGGAGTTCTAATCACAATACTGGCAATAGTGTGTGTGTGTGTGTGTGTGTGTGTGTGTGTGTGTGTGTGTGTGTGTGTGTGTGTGTGTGTGTATCATGTACTGTCTGGCTTATACCATTTTTGACTTGTGTACTACCCTTCACACTTCCCCTCACCCCAATCTAGTAGTCCTGTTGATGTAATCCACCTTAGAAGTACCTTTGGACTAGATGAAAATGTATAAGCTCTGTGGTGCATCTGATAATTGCGTAGCACTATAGTCGAAATAACTAGATAGGTAGGAGTTCTAATCACACTACTGGCAACTGTGTGTGAGGGTGTGTTTTTATATGAGAATCATGTAGTGTGTGGGTTATACCATTTTTGACCTGTGTACTACCCTTTACAATTCCTGTCACTCCAATTTCGTAGTCTTGTTGACATCATCATGTATTGCACCACCTTAGAAGTACCTTTGGACTAGGTGAAAATGTATAAGCTCTGTGGCACATCTGATAACTGTGTAGCACTATAGTAGGAATAACTAGATAGGCAGGAGATCTAATCCCAATACTGGCAACTGTTTGTGTGTGAGGATCATATTTTGTGTGGCTTATACCATTTTGATGTGTGTACCATACACGGCTGGTGACAACCTCCCGCTGCCATTACTTTATATAGTGTGGTAACAGCATCTGCCTCATATGCAGCAAGTTAAACCATTGTACAGTCCTCTGTACAAATGTGTCTGGGTTATCCAGATGTTTGCAACCTATGCGTGGTTGGAAGTGGTCTGTGTGCCTTAATTATGCCCATGTATGTGATATTGTAGCCAAATAGGCCACAGTGAGTGTACTGACACATATGGCAGCATGAGGTAACATACCTGACTGAAACATCATGCTGATATGATATCTGCCACCCTCACAGGTGGCCAGCCTTGTAGGTGCAATACATGGTGATAGGTTTTACAAGTGAACTGTTCATGGTATGGGTCACATTAAAGGCTGGAAGAGGTGTGAACTGACATATTGTGGTCCTAATTTATATGTAACAGGAACACCTTGCATCTTAACAGGGGTGTGTACACAACTTAAATACACTGTATAGCACTAATGTGTCAAACATGTCCCTACCTTTGGCCATTTGTCTAACCCATTTTGCTGGACTTTGTCCAGACATCTTGGCACTGACAAGTAGTGAGGTATGCTACAGGTATGTTGAATTCACATCAGATAGGCCCCAGTGGTGACCACTGTGATGCAATGCAGTTAACTCCACCACAAGTGAACATGCACATAAAGCAATATAGCTATTACATAAAGCAATATAGCTATTACTGATAGTTGTGTGTATGGTAAATTGCATGCCCTTCACATGCCTGGGGTATTGCCAGGCAACAACAGAACAATGTCATACTCACCAGCTTCAGGCTGCTGTCCCATATGCAGACCAGAGGGAGCTAGGTAGTTATGAGAGTGAGTTATTGTCAACAGACTCACATGTGGCCTTGGTACAGGATGGATGCAGCATGTCTGCACATTTACAGTACTAACCTCAATAATACACAATGTTCTGTCCTCACCATAGATGTGCATCTCTGTGCATTAGAAAACCCCATCCACAACTGCAATCTGACCTGACACATGGATGTAGATACAATACAGATACATGTATGTCTGATACATTAGTGTCCTAATCCCCTCTGGACCCTTACCTACACACTCTCTGTCCATTCTGTGGGTGCCACCCACCTCCAGCATGTTGACTTCTGTACCCTGGTGTTGTACTGGGGAGTGTGCCCCAAGGTTGGTGGGGGCTTGTATGCTACACAACTTGGTTGTGTGATGAATGACAGAGAAATGTGAATTCATTTGTATGATGTGGTGATGATTGTACCCAAAGGTGACAGAGTGATCATTGCAGGAGATGTCAATGGGCATGTTGGTGAAGGGTCTGTGGAAGTTATGGGTATGCATGGTGTTAAAAGGAATGCAGACAGTGAGATGGAAGTGGGGTTTGCAAAACAGATGGACATGGCCATGGTGAATATGTACTATAACACAAGGGAGGAACATAGGGTGAGATACAATTCTGTAGTAAGATGCACACAGGTGGAACATATCCAATGTAGGAGGGCCTGTTTGAAGGAGATTGGAGACTGTAAAGTGGTGAAGGGGAAAGTGTATTTAGGCAGCATATAATGTTGGTCTGCAGGGTGATATTGGTAACCAAGAAGAGGGGGAGTGTGAGTTCAGCAGCAATGATCACATGGTGTGAATTGAAAAAGGGTGATGTTGAGGTGGAGTTCAAGGAAGGATAAAGGCAGACACTGGGTGGCAATGTCAATTTACCACATATCTGGTGAAGTACAGCAGAGCTACTAAGAGAGATGGCTAGAAAGGTGCTTGGTGTGACAAGTGGCTGGAGGAAGTAGTACAAGGAGATCTGGTGGTGGACTGAGGAAGTACAAGACAGTATACAGAGAAAAAAGATGGGGAAGAAGGAGTGGGACTGTCAGAGAGATGAGGAATGTAGACAGGAGTGTGAGGAAATGAGGTGCATGGCAAAGAGAGATGTGACAAAGACTAAGGATGAGGCATATGAAGAGTTGTATGACAACTTGTGGATTACTGTATGGTAGTATTACTCTTTGCCTTTTTCAGTCATTTTAGTTGATTTGCTAAGAGTTTGTTGCATGTCTGGCCATTGTGTATGGCATATCATGATTTTGTAGGAGTGTACTGTTCAGTTATTTATTTGGACTGTGGGGGGGCAGATGTGAGTGTCATGGGTCCTTTTGTATCTGGCTGTGCATGCTGCCCCAGTTATGTGTGGTCTATGAGCAGCATATGTCTGTATGGGGATTTTGAGACATGTATGCAGATATATTCTGAGACATGTATGCATATATATATATATATATATATATATATATATATATATATATATATATATATAATTTGTACACATATACCTCAGTATTTATTGGTAATATATCTGTATATTGTTATACACATATATGTATCTCCATACATCTCTCTCTCTCTCTCTATATATATATATATATATGTATACACTCCATTTCAGATATATATATTTGTAGATACCATTATTTCCTAATTGTACAGTGTCTCTTCCCAATTGTAAACTGGCTGTAAAGTAGGGTATGTTTGAGAAAGCATCCTAAAATCATACATCTGAGATGGCTTACTGGTGAATTACTTTTACTATTGTGTGCAGGGACCTGGGTTCTTGACCTGCAATGGGAGTTTATTTTGTTGCTAGGCAGAACAAGGACTGTAGGATACAGAGTGATTTAAGGGAGTTTTATGAGGGCTTAGTCTCCACACACACTGCACATTGCAATACTGTTCAAGGGCTGGTGATGTTGGCCACAGTACGGGAACAATAGAACAGTCATCACCTTACAGTCTGTGTTGCATACAGTAAAGGCATGTCACTGTAGCAGCAACAACTACATAGCCAGGGGTTCTAATCTGAGGAAGCCCAAATCTGTGAACATTTGTGTGTCAGTACAGTATCCTGTGTTTGAGTGAGTACTATGTCCAATTGGAGGACGGACCTCACATTTTATACAGTGGCACTCTCACTACATATCCCAAGGTCCAATGTTTGTGGTCTGCTGTCTCCATCACCCTCACAATTATCTGACAACAATCTTCAGCCGAATAAGGCCTGTGCTATGTGCATGAACTATATAACAGTATGCCCTGACTGACAGGATAGTCAGGGATGCTAAACCCAGGTGTGCCAAATGTGTGTATGACTGTATGTGTTTGTCAATGTGGATATGTCAGTATGTTATAGTATGCTGTGTACATTCACACCCAGTACATTCCCCATTGCCATACTGTACATGGCCTGGTGATGTAGTCCACTTCACAGTAACCTTGAAACACCTCGCTCTACAAGCTCTGTGGTGTATGTTATTAAGGCAGAACACATTAATAGCAATAACTACATAGGTAGGGGTTCTAATCTCAGTGTTGGCAAGTGTGTGTGTGTGTGTGTGTGTGTGTGTGTGTGTGTGTGTGTGTGTGTGTGTGTGTGTGTGTGTGTGTGTGTGAAGGGATCTACTTCATTTTGCAGTAAAATCATTTCAAAGGTGTTCATCTGACCGAGACCAAATTGGCAAAAGCTGAAATTGCAAATTAATCATCTTGTGGAATCTCATTTCACCAAAACTAGTAGTGGCAGTGTAAATGCCCTTTTCCCCACTGTACAGCTGTACAGCAATACTGGAGTTAGTATATATAGTTGGTGGTGGTCGTTGGGGGTACAGCCCCCATATTGGTGGTAGTGTTGTGCATATCCCCACGAGTAGTGCGCTGTTATACTGTCAAGTCTTTGTTAAGAGGATTAATTGTTAATCTAACTAACTGTGGGTCTACACCATGCCACATCCTCCAATGTGGGGGGCTGTGCCCCCCACACCACCACAACTATGTATACCAAGTCCAAGATTGCACTACAGTGGGAAACAGGACATATACCCTGCCACTACTATTTTCAGTGAAATGATATTTGGCAGACTGACTGATTATTAAGTGATTTGAGGTTTTGGCAATTCGGTCTTGGTGTAATTACATTTGCAAAAATGAGTTCTCTGCAAAGTGATGTACATCCATGTGAACAGTACTCTGTGTGTGTTGCACCAACACAAAAGCTTTTGTGTGAATGTTATTCATAAAATTTTGGTGTGTGCTACCCAATACACTTACCATTGTCCACTGTACAAGAGCCACTTACATCAGCCATCATGCACTTACCTGTATACACCCCTCAGACCTATCAGCCATGTGACACATGCAATAACTGTTATACAGACCTGTTATTTGTGTTCAGCTGTACCCTGGATATGATACAATCAATGTGTTACCACACTGCCACATCCCTTGTAGGAAAGGACAGCAGGCCAACATCCTCCTGACACACAGACACCTAGAACAAAAACAGAATACATTATGGAGACCACATTCAGTCAAAGTTAATAACAGCAGTAATGCATCATGGCTGGACAGCTAGACACCCTGACGTGTAAGCATTAAACATGTCAGCTGACACTTTAAACAGCATTACATTGCTAAACTGTAGTACATTCACCCTGTGCATCAAAGCCATATTAGCATGTCCTTGCATCAATGGTATGGATGGCAGGGATGTTGCACAGGTATCATCATATGTGTGGTGCGGGTTTTCCAGAGGCCTAGGCTGAGCCATTTTGTTGACATCATGTGTGTGGGTTAGGGGGTTGTTTATTAAATGGGCCGTGCAGAGATGGTGTGCGTATGTATCCTAGCTGTGATGGTGAAGTGTGTGCGTGTGTATGGATGCACACAGTTCTGCCATATGGCTGCCATATACAGGGATTTGTTGGATAGCTGTGAACCATACATGGCAGGGTATACAGTTCACTGTGTCTGGCCATGGACACGGGAACTGGGTCTGCCAGGAGGTGCATGGGCACCAACAGACAGAAGGCCAGATATGGTACTCTCCCCTGATGATGACAATTATCTGCTGGATCCGCATCTCTGTTGGGACCAGACAGGACCACATGCCCATGGCCTGCTGCATCATTGTGTGGACAGCCCCCCCCCTGCAGTGGAGCTGCTGGTACTGCCTCTACAGGAGCGGGAGTGAGATGTCGCACGGCCACGTATACCCTCAGCTGTTCGTGGTGCTGTCCCACATCCACGTGACCATCACCCTACTCCTACCACATGCTCTAGCACAGACATCCCATGGTCAAGGATTGCCACCATCTCACCCAACTGTCTATCCATGACCTCTGCATAGGGAATCTGCAAGATCACAGATGTTGTCATGTACAGCAGGTAAAGTAGCCCTCTGGAGCCTAAGACCATCCTTGGTGTAATGTTCCATATGTGCCTGTGCCTCCACAATGGTCGAAAACATGCGTCTGCTGACACCTGCTATGGCACTTGTGGCAGGGGTATGATGGACAGAACTCCCCATATGAGCGCCCCTGTTCATCCGCCTGTGTGGGACCTCGCCTGTTATCCAGCTATGGCTGGTGTCTACAGACACACTTGCCATAGTCACCACACTTTCCCATCCCATGCCACCATCTTCCAACTGTCCCTCATCTATGGCCACTGGTGATGGGGTATGTGTGGGCATTGTGACTGTGTGCAGGGATGGGGTGAAAAAAAGAGGGATGCCAACCAATGTCACAGATTCAGCCCCTGACAACCTGCCTCTGCCTCACTATGCCTATCATCATTGTCAGAGTCTGCAGAGACACTGACATTAGTTTCCCCACGGGAGGGACCCCGACCCACATCACCACCTGTGAGGGGAAGACAATATATGTAAATTAATACCTGTACATTATGGTTTACTTACACACACACACACACACACACACACACACACACACACTTACAGGCGAGGTGGCACAAAGAGATTACACAGACCTCATATTACCCAACAGTTGACATGCATGGCACATGACACTCAGCATCATGCATTGCAGCCAGTCTTAATCCCTGTTACTAACAATATACATCTCTGGGATGCATGACTCATGTTAGTAGGTGATGTCCCTTCCCCTGGAACTCATGGCACCCATGTACACATTAGTGCTGTGCACCTGTATAACACACAGGCATCTACTGTAGACCATACCTCACAACTGTACAAATCATTGCTAAATATGTAGATGTCTGGCAATTATGCTTGCTCTGTTCCTCACAACTCCTATGTGTTTGTCTGAGACATAACTGGGATGATAGGACTGATGTCACTAGTTAATGACTGACATTTGATTTGCAGATCTCATCATCAGCAGTGCATGTATGTACAATAAAATCTGGTTACACCAATGACCTTCAAAGCTTAATGTGGATATGAGGAGAGTACACACACCTGCTGACATGCCAGGCTCTTCTACGATATAAAATGGGTCCATTGTACTGCATTTGAAAACATTACACATACTTGATATGTGACATATGACTTGTGCAATCCAATCAAGAATCAAACAAATTTGTCAGTCGTGAGGATACTGCATGAGATGCGTACAATATGGGAGTTGCATAAGTGTGAACACCCTCTAACCAATGGTTTGTTGAAGCACCTGTTAAGTGAAGTACAGCAGTCACTATTCCTAGTAAGGGGTATGCTAGCACTGCACATTTTGACTTGGCATTATTTGGTCTGTCTTCCCTACAAAGGTTCACCAACTCTGCCAGATTGCAGTGTCAGCTCATGTGCATAGCCCTTGGAGGTTACACAGGGGCTTTACTATTGCTGTTAAGTCTGGGATATGTCTGGGCCAATTCATAACCTTGAATGTGTTCAGATACAGCCATTCTTAGCTAGCTTTGGATGTATGCTTCAGTTCACTGTTGTGTTTGAAGCTGAAACCCCTCCCCACCCTCAGCCTTATTGCAGATGCTTGACAACTGTGGGCCACACATGAGTGTTATTTTGCAGTGTTCACAGTACCCTCCACCATGTCTACAGGCCTAGTTCCAGCTAATGAACAGCAACCCTAAGGGTGTACACTGGCACCAGCAAGCTTCAAGTTGGGGATGGTGACCCTGAGGTGAGGTGAGGTGTCGCTTGTGCACCACACATATCTCTATGAATGCTGTCTGGAGGTTTGAACCTTGGTGTCATGACACCATTACACATTGCAACACATGCCTTTGGAAGACTTGCTATTATGCTTTTGCTACCTGTACACAGCCCTGGATGGTGTTTCTTGTGGGAAAAGATCTTCCATCTTCTTACTCTACCCCATAGGCCACACTTTTGTGGAATCCAGGCGATTGTTGCCACAGGTACTACACAGGCAGTACCTGCTAGACATTCCTGCCACTCCCTCGGTGTTGCTTCATGCCTTCCAGGCCTCCCTGACCAGTTTTCTACACATCTTGTCATCTGTTTTGGATGGGCATCTGGTTCATTTCAACATCACAGTTGTCCCATATTTAATACGCTCTAGATCACTGTCTGCAATGTTTTCCATGGTATATGCAATGGTGAGGTAATGTTTTTTTCGCTACTTCTGACTGCAACATTTCAGATCTGGGATCCCTTTGATGCTTTGTAAGATGTGTGCAAGCTATGGCTGCTTCTGTTGCAGGCAGCTGAGGAAATGTCATGAACATACTTCTCGGACAACTCACCATTACCTGGTGTGACATAGAGGCCCTGTACTTGATGGCAGTTGTGTACTCAAGTAGAGTGAATGCTGTCAGTATATCACTAGCTGCCTTCACAATATGTTATTTTGAGTGTGTGCACACATATGCGTCCAGTGTTTTGTAAGGTGTGTATACCCCATATTTGTTGCACTAACATAATGCTATTTTACACGTTAATTGTTAAAGTTAGGATCACATTACAGGTTGTAAAAGGTGTGGAATGTATTATTGTGGTCTGTCAATGTATATATCAGGAACAGTTGCCATCTTAATAGGTGCTAATACACTGTTGCATCCACTGTATAAGGGTAATGTTTCATACATGTCCCTACTGTAGCCCATTTGTCCCACCATATTGTTTGTCTCTGTCCACACATCTTGCACTGACAGGTTGTGAGGTATACTGAAGAAATCTTACATACCCCTCAGATATGACACCATGGTGACCACTGTGATACAATGCAGTTAACACTAACAAAACTGAGCATGTACATCATGCATTATGGGTAGGTGTGATAAATGTGTGCATGACAAATAGCATGGGTTTAACATGGCTGTTGTATTGGCAAACTTCAACAAAACAATTCCATATTCACCAGCTATAGGATGCTGTCCCGGTTGTATACCAGAGGGACCTAAATAGCTGTGTGAGAGAGGTAATGTCAGTATCCACTGATGTGGCCTTAGTACAGGGTGGAAGCAGCTTTCCAGCACAGTAACAGTACAACCCCAAATACTACAAAATTTGCTGACCATCACCATAGATGTACATATCTGTGCATTACTAAACACCAGCAAGACCTACTATCTTATCTGACATATGCATGTAGATAGTATACAGATTGAAATGGATAAGCAACAGTGTTCTAGTAATGTGCACTGGGGCCTTACCTGCATGCTCCTCATACAGTGTGTGCGTGCAACACACCTCCACAATGCTTTCCTCAGCTTCATGGCTTGTGTGTTGGGCAGGTGCCCCAAGGTTGGTGAGGAGCTCCTCGGTGGGTGTCAGTGGGGGCTGGATGGTGGGGCCCTCATCTGTGACTAGCCGGTCCCTCCCTACAGCAGCAGCCCATTGATGGGCATGGTGAATGAGGTTGGTTGCCTGATGCCGCACCTGCTCATAAGTTCTGCTGTGCAGGCCAGCATCATTTACCCTGTGGACCAGATCATCCCACAGGGTGGTCCTCTCCCGCACATCTTGTGCTCTCCGTCCAAATAACAGGGCATAGTGTTCAATCACGTATTGGGTGATGATGTCCATTTCCCCAACAGAGAATACTGGTAGGCAAGCCCTCTGCATGTTACCTGGAAGACATAAACAGGAAAAAGGTTCACAGGACCTCATACAGTTGTCAAATTGCACATCAACAGTGGATATTACTTGCAAATAATCCAAACTACACCATAACCCTCCAATCTATCATGGTTATAGCAGCTTGCATTACACTCCTGGCCCTGAGCTATCTTATTCAATGTTGAACACTTAATTGCATAATCCTCTATTCTCCATTAATTTCTGTATAGAGGGATGACAGTGGCCATTTTCTATGTGGATGATGTGTGGATAGTGGCAGGTCTCTGTTTGACTGTGGTGTGTGATGGAGCTGTGACCACATGCCTGAGTTCCTGTAGGAGGCAGACAGTGATGTTATTATGCCCCATGGAGATTTGCTGTTATTGTCATCACCATTGCTGAGGGGAGGAGTGTGGTTGATGTGCATATCCCCCTATACAACTGGGGTGGACAGGGTGGCAATGTTCCCACCTAACCTGTCTGATGCAGGTTGCCTATATCCATGGCATGTGTGCATGAGGTGTGCTTTACCCCTAGTACAAGGTGAATTGTGTTGTTGCCTCTGAGACTGACAACATATGTGGAGACACTGTTGCAGTTGTCCTTGGTGGTGTGGATATGTCTGATTTGTAGTCATAGTCAGCCTTACATGAAGTCACCTGTGAACTTACATGCTTGATCAGATAGAGGTGGACATGCTTCCAAGTTGTTGCCTGCATCTATGTGTCCTTGTACAGCCAATATAGCAACCTATTATGTGGTTTGTGTATTGCTGCTGTCCAACAAAAGGGATTACTCTACCTTGGTGGAGGCTGGTTATACAGGTCAGGTACTGCTGAGTCCATATAGCTACAGTGGATATAAAGTGTACACACCCCTGTTACAATGCCTGGCATTTGTGCAATTGAAACATGACACCCCAATAACTCATTTCAAAACAATTCCCACCTTTAATGTGACCTATAGCCTGTGCAATTCAAATGAAAACATAACAATCTGGTCTGTGAAAACATATAGAAATAATCAGTACAATAAGCCAGTTGAGTGAGTGTGCACACCCTTAAACTGATATGTTGTGTATGCACCTCTTGAGATGGTTACATCATTCATTCATCTTGGTTTGGACTCTAATGTCATGACATATCTTCACTTGGCAATAGTTGCTCACCTTCCTACAGACACCTTTGTTTGTTTTTCAATGGAATTGTACAGGTTAGAGGTCACATTCAAGATGAGAAACATTATGGGATGATGCTCTGTGGTCTCATTGTCATACAGCACACAAACCTGGCATTCCAACAAGGGTGTATATAGGTGTTTATATAGCTGTTAGTGGTAGGTATGGACAGAGGGTTATAACACAGTTGGACACTTCTCCGATTACTACATGATAATCATGCCTACTCTAGTACCCATATCAGTGTCAGGGCAATGAAACAACCAGTAGCTGCACACATTTATGTCTGCTGTATGCACTGACACTGATATTATACACATGTGCAACATGCACAACCTATGTACCTGCCTGCTTGAAACCCATGCTATTAGTTTTGTGCCTTCCAGCTGAACATACGCATACATACATGTGCTCAAGGAATACCTGGTATACATTTCTGTTCTATGTTAGTATGGCACACTGTATTTACAGTCTTGCTGCTCAGTCATACTTGTCAACCTGACGTCTGGACAATGGCACACATAAATGGGTGACAAAAGGGACATCAATACTGATGCTGTATTAATATAGCTGCACCATACATTAGTACGTTGATTGCACAGTAGGCTGTGGCATCACTGTGATAACCTGGAAGATGTCCAATGTCATAAGTAGGCTATTATTACATTGTCATTGCTCACAGACTTGCCAATGGTTTGGCTGACATAACACTGGTATATGTGTATTTGACTACAGATAGTCACAAATGTGCTTATTGTCCAGCACAACTCTGTACAGTTGAATGTTATCAATTCAATATATCACATGCAGTTCAACACACATGTCTGCAACAGTACTTTACTATGTGCATGCCCTGTATAGGTCTTGTAGATTTACAAGACAAACATGTATCATACTCATATTCACTGGTAACATATGGATATGGACAACATCCCATTAGCTGGCCTAGCAGTGGCACAGTCACAACTGTTTGACAGACACCCCAGCAGTTGTCATATGTGAGCTGTCCTTTCCCAGGGTGAGTCAGGCTCCTAAGCTGTGATCCTACCTTGCAACCTCTTAGAGCATCACATCTGGACAAATCCTAAAATGATGGAGGGGATAAATAAGGACAAACTTTAAATATTCCTGTTACAAACTTAGGAAGTTTGTAGAACAATACATTTTGCATTACCGTGAATATTCTTAAGGATGTGTTGTCATAAATTCATGTGCTTGTCATTACTTGATGACTTCAGTCCTCAGCTATTTGCCAGGAATGTACAGATTTCAAGAGGAACAGACAAAAACTATGATGTGAAAATATGGACATTCTGTGAAGATCTGTACAGTTGAGAGGTATGGCTGTGATCTCTCCCACTGTAGAGAGGACCAGATGCTATGGCTATAGCATCTGTTCAGCAGGACATTAGTACAGCAAGTCTTGTTGGGACATATATTCTTCCAAATCCTATTTTCCATTATTACAGACCAAGTACTACATTCAGTTGCATGCTTACATGTTCCACTTACCTTTTTTTATTTGTTTTGTTTTCATTCTTTCTTTCTTTCTTTCTTTCTTTCTTTCTTTCCTTCTTTCTTTCTCTTTCTCTCTCTGTACTACAAGGATAGAGCTGCTTTGAATAGGTGGCAGCATGGTTTTTGAAGGTGATGCTCATGACCAGGTGATGGCCTGTGTACCAATTGGTGTTCCCCACTTGCTAATTGCATGCAGAGCAGCTGTGTAGTTTTTCCAATAGCCAATGTCATGGCAACACACTCCTATAATTGAGTACTCCATGTGGGTGTTGGTCCTTTCCCTTACCTGTGAGGAAGACACCCTGGAGGTGTGTGAGCTAATACCTCATACAACAGGACTTGTGGAGACAAGCCAAATAAATGGTGGATTAGGTTTAAGGAGCAGAATGTGAGTATTGCTGTTATATGTTTGGAATACTGCTAGGCTAGTTTAACAGGGTTTGTCTGAACATGCTACATCTGCATGGGTTTCAGTCTGAAAAAGTTCTGTGTCTGCATAGCTGTGAACCATAGGGCTACCTCCATAATGGCCACAGTTTAGCCTGTTATGACTGGTCTGTTCCCCAGACAGATGTTGTCCTTGGCAAATCAGTAGCATACTCTGGTGATTGCAATCAGTAAATGATGACATCCATTTATTTTTATGACTTTATATCCCTCAGAAAAGATATGTTACAACAAACTCTGTAACACCAGCAACTTTCTCAGTGTATAACAGCAATATTTCAAGCATGGCCATGTATGTGGGCTTCTGTCCACCAATTATGTCAAGCTTGGTCCAGATGTCATACAGTAGAAGGTTGGTAGGTAAATGGTCTATCATTATTTAGTGCTGTCATTCCTGCTGAGGGGAAAGGCTGGAAAACATGTTGGAGTCTGTACATTCAAGAGGTTGGTGTATGGAGAATGCTCTTATATGCCCTTGTAACATATGTTATGTGGGGGAGAGTAACACATTTTAAAACTAGGCTGTTAGAACATATGAGACATATTACTAATAAGAAAGAATACATTTATATAGCTGTACATTTGAATAAATCTCACCACGGGGCAGTAGTGAGTTCCATGGTACTGTTTTGGAACAAGTCTGTTCCTCAGTTTGAAGAAGCATTCATAAAAGGACAATTGTTTTGTATAGAATCAATGTTCTAATATTAAATGTGATACTTTATCCAGTAGGAGGTTAAATGAGGAGTGCAATTGGAAAGCTGTGTATTTAATTAGGTAATTAAGTGTTAATTTCTTCTTGTGATTAAGGCAAGTATTTCCTGTAATGTTTTACTCCTTGAAGGCTTTGGCCAAGACATCAGAGTATAATAAACATGTGTGAATTACTGGCTGGTTGTATTTCTCTTTGCTGTTTTCAGTCATTTTAGTTGTTTTGCTACGAGGTTGTTGTATGTCTGGCCATTGTGTATGGCCTATCATGATTTTGTAGCAGTGTACTGTTCAATTATTTATTTGGACTGTGTGGGGGGGCACATGTGTGTGTCATGGGTCCTTTTGTATCCAACTGTGCATGCTGCCCCAGTTATGGGTGGTTTATCAGCAGCATATGTTTGTATGGGCATTTTGAGACATGCATGTACACACACACACACACACACACACACACACATATATATGTCTATATATATATATATATATATATATATATATATATATATATATATATATATACATACATATATATATTGTGATATAACAACAAAAAGAGAAGAGATAATACTTATACTTTCTGAACTTCTAAATATAAAAAAATAAATAAAATGAAAAGTGGCTGCAACAACAGATAAACTTTTAAATATTTAAATAAATAAAAATACACAGACTAAGAACAGATAATTAAGCTTTCATTCTTTATAGATGGTAGAACTTCTTCAGAATGCAATACATTTGAATGACAATATGATAAAAACTAAGATACATACCATGTGAGAGAACATTAGAATCTTATTAATGCTTATATACATTAACCAATGAACTAGCAGTATACATTCAAACTGAAAAAAAGAACACTTGTAAAACTGAATATATGCAAATTAATCAGTTAAACTATCTCAAAGCACATTTTATGTTTATATTTTCATTTAAACCAGGGGAAGCTTCAGAGTTCAACAGTAGCTGCCACTTAAGTTCCCTTAGTTCCAAGTAGGTATCTGTATTACCAAAGAAAACATCAACCTGTTCCAACATCAAAAACTGAAACTTAACAAAATTAGCATGTCATACTATGTTTAGCAATAACATTGTTCATGTTCCTAGACCTAATAGCCCCCAAATGCTCTTTAATTCTGACAGTCTTCTAGAGTTTTCCCTACATAAAAGCTGCTGCATGAAGAACAAATACCAGCATACCCAACAATCTCCATACACATATACATGTATATATATGTACAAAACTTGACTAAAGTTAACAAACTGTTTCCCTACTCTTGAATGATTTGAAAAAAACATCAAACCTATTTTCAGCTCAGATGGCTTAGTAGTAAATTGCTATGATGTGCAGGGTCCTAGGTTCAAGGCTTGTAAGGGCTGATTATTTTGTTGCTGGAAGATGCTGTTGGATGCAGAGTGATTAAGGCACTTTTAAGCAGTTGTAAGCGGGTTTGTGCAGGTTTGCCGGGCAGTAAGCAATGCTAAGTTCTGGTTAACTATGCTGACAAACAGCCTTAAAAGTGCTTAACCTGTGAAGGCATTGCTTAGTACCGCGCAATCAGGCTTACTCCTACTTATTACTGCTTACTCCCGCTTACTCCGTGCTAATTTCTTTAAAAGAAAAGAAAAAAGGGGTGATAGGAAAGTGGTGAAAAAGGGGGCATGAAGAGCAAAAAGCAATATGAAAGCTAGGGATGTGCAGGATGGGTGTAAGGAAGGTCCATAGATGTCCATTTCTTCTACAGTAACAGCTGTGCATATATGCTGAATTTGGAGGTATATTTTGACACTCAAACCCCCGAAAAAGAGGGGTGAGGACAACAATAATGTGTAGTGAAGCCAATTAGACCAGATTACATATGTCCAGTTGACACGTGTGTGAAATGGACAGCTATGTATGGGGCAACAATTTTTTTTGGGGGGGGAACTGATTGCACTTTTTTTTAAGGTGAGAGTGGGATGTTGGGGAAGGACAGTAGGTATATTTGGGGTGGTAGGCTGGGTAGGAAGACAGACAAGACAGAGAAGACAGCATACAGGGGCAGTATATGACACGTGGGGGTAAACACCTTGGACGAGGAGGGATGTTTGGTAATCAGAAGCCCATGAGTCTCCAAATGGATACAGTGGGACTGAAGTCCCCATCTATGGGCAGTCACCACTGCACCTTCATGGCCCTGAATGTGGCTGTGCTGGGGGCTGAGTAGGAGGGGCAAGCTGACCCTCTAAATGTGCCACACGGCCCTCAACCTGGCATGGCTGATCTCCCAATTCTTTGCGGAGCTCGCTACACTCCAGATCCTGGACCTGGCTTCAAGTGACAAGATCCTGGTTATGAGCTGTATTCCCACCTGCGAGGTTTAAATATGGCCAATTTCCTACCCTTTGCCCTGATTGGATAGTTTTGCATATGCTGAGCTATGCTAAGCTATGGGCAAACCAGCTTAGCTAAAGTTGGCAGCACTTAAGGGCCAGGTTCAGCACTGCTTACCAATGGGCAAATCCACTTAGCTGGGCTACTCATTGCTTAGCATTCATATTTAAGCAATGCGTATACCCAGTAAGCATAGTTGTGCAATGCTTAGCATTACTTAAGTTTTATTTTATAGACTATCAGCTGTATGGGATTGATTCCTCATTCCTGACATATTATACTTTTGTTTACCTTCCCTGACATCCCCCTATGTGCTTTCATTACATTTATTCTTGTGTGACTATACTGTATGGAACACTTGTGTTTATATGGGAGTTTCACAACTTTATTACACTGACACCTCACATCTGGACCTACTTCAGTGCTCTGGTTAAAAACTATATGATATTTACTACCTAATTATAAAAACTAAAATTTTGTACTGCTTTCACATGTAAAATGCAAATTGGCTTCAGTGGGGATTGAACCAGGAATGATTACTTGCAAAGCAAACACTCTAACCACTTTGCTATTTCTACAGTTCTTCTTTTTGAAGTATATTCCTATTTAACTCCTTGTGATATGTAAGCTAGGCTGAGCAGAGCTGTGCAATGCACACTCCCACTCAGCTACACTTAAACTTTATTGCGGACTGGAAAAAAAATTAAACAGATGTGTTTTATTTTTTTAATGTAGGGGTATGCACATTGCTTTCTACAGCATTATCTGTGGGGGGCTGTGCTTTTCAAATGGTGATGACATGACAGGCTTTGCATTTGAGAGGTATGCTCCACAGACAGTAACAGTGTCTGCCAAACCTCTCAACTGTACAGATTTTCACGGAATGCCCGGACTTTTGACTTATATTTTTGGTCCATTTTTCATACAATTGTGGCTTTCTGGCAGATTAGTGGTAAAGCATTAAAGGCTGCAGTTAGGAAATAATGACAGACATTTGAGTTTTACACTTCATAGCCTTTGGAAAATTCATGCTAATGCAAAGCCTGTTATTCTATCAACTTTATAAGTTTGTGAGAGCAATATTTCACATTTGTCCCTTGTTTTTTATGGCTTTGTCCAAATTTCTTCTGAGGTTGAGAGGTAATGGTGTCCGAGGACACTCTCACTAACTTTACTTTGCCGTACGGCAATTGTGGAGTGCAGGGGGCATGTGTATTGTGAGAGCACTGCTCTCAGACACACACCGCTGCACTCATACACAGAACCATGTCCGTATTAGAGCATGGCAGCTCTCCTTCATGAATATGCATGGCGCGCTACTATGCTTCACGGGAACGGTCCCTTCCGTGCAAGAATAAGAATAAGCTATTCTTGCACGGAAGTTTGCTGAATCCCAGGGAGACTCTTAACAAAGGAATTGCCAGGCATATGCCTTATGCATTATGGTGTACACCTTTTAAAATGGATGCATTTGTTTTGTGCAATGACATATGCATGCATTAAATAAATCTTGACTGTGCCCCTAATATAAGACAATTAAATAAGAAATAACATAATCAATAATTATAAATGATCTTATTTTTGACTGAACATTAATAATGAATTGAAATACTTAAGCAAGATGCATTGTTGAAAACTTTATATTTTGGGGAAAGTTCAGTGAGTGCAACACATATCATCTGGAAACAGTTATCAGTTAACCTTTAACAGATGTTAAAGGAATTAATAGAACAGACATCCATACCTCTCAACCTGGAAACATCAAAAATCTGGACAAGGCCCATGAAAAATAGGTACAAATCTGTACGCTGATTAACATCTAATTTGCATATATACTTATGTAACCCCACCCACTCCAATGGAATTGTTGGACACCAACTTTCGAACGCAAACTGAAGAACAGACAACCAAAACATGGCACTAGAGTCCCCCTGCAGCCATTCCAATGTCCCGTTACCCGGCTATTTTACCCCATTTACCATAAACACTAATGTATGCATAGTAAAGCTTTACTTCTACAATGATTTGGATTTTATTTTTACATTTTACAGCACAACAATGCAGAAACACTAAAAGACATCTGGTAAACAAAGCAATACTGTTACTGTCTCACAATGAAAATAGGCTTGACATTAAAACTTCTTTGTCCTTGAAACTCACATTCATTGAAACAGCATTGAAACCCACACCACATCCAAAGAAAATGCATCTGGTCAGTGGTGGATAAAGATTACCTTTGGGCTGTTTTCAAATCATTGGCCCCTTGCACACAAAACAAGAAACATACATGTGTTCTATTCTTTATACACCTTCCTGACTTTATTAAATTATATTCCTTGTATAATACAACACACATGTTAGAGCACATTTTAAATTTATTGTTTGAACATTTTACCAGTAATCTGTACTGTAGGCGATGAAACAAAACACATGAACCAATAATGACAAAACTGCCCAATTCAGAACTTTTCCATCATAAAAGTCTGCTTCCACACCCACACTATAAATAGAATGACAGTAGTGTAAGCCATAGGCATCTTGCACAACGTCTCACACTTATTTTCAATTTCATTTTTTGGGGGGGGAGGACAAAAGGTCAAAAACCAGGGACACATTTCAAACATTGCTTGTATAATTTTGTAAAGTCACTAGAATAAAATGTTGTGTTACCATCTTGCATTTCACTGGCAGGTTTTGAACCCAGGACTCTATGCACTACAGTCAGAACATACCACTATGCCAAATCAGCCTGAAAAATAGGAAGACTGAAACTTAATAGCCATCATTTAGTGAATTCATTTCTCACTTCTCAACATAGCTCTTAACCTCAACACAAAAAACACGGACAAACAACAAAGCCAATAATGGGGGAATACAAATTCAGTTCTCACTTCTCACTCACCATATCTCTGAACTGTTAGCACAAAAACAATAATGGGGGAATACAAACTGTGTGCTCACTTCTTATCATAGCTCTAAACTCTTAGCACAAAAGAAATATTCTTACTTCCCATCATAGCTCTCTCAACTCTTAGTACAAAAAAAATCTGGACAAAGCTCAGAGCATAACTTTCAACTGTTAGCACACATTCACTATAGCATTGTGTCAGTATTATTCCACACTTGTCCTAGGAGTCTTGCAATTTTAAACATCCTCTTATCATGGCCCACTGTTAGGGAGGCCTAAGAGGAAAAGATCTGCTTACAGCAAAAAGCAACAGACAAATCTCAATTATTTAAAAAAAATGGGGAAAAAGATATAATAGACATGATTACAAAAAATGCAGTAGACAGTCATTGACAAGTGGACTCTACATGATTAGGCAAAGTAATATGTGAAGAGTACACAAAAATACACGGACTATATGAATGAAAAAATGCTTAGAACTGAGTAATTGTAAAAGACTCAAATAACATAAAACAAAAAGTGAAAATAAAGTAAACGTAAGACATTTGTTTTTGGACAGATAGAGGACAGGATCATTTACACAGTTCAGGACTTAAGAACATTAAATTTTATACTTTTATGGAGAATTTGGAGATACACAGACTACACATTTTTTATATGTCAAGGTGTGTCTCTCCTTTTCTGCCTGGTGGACTATCACAAGGAAACAACAAGCTCTAGAAGTATAGCCAATCTGGGTTAACAAGCTGTAAAAAAAAAAAAAAAAAAAACCTGAACAATGCAATTACTAATTATTTATTCCAGACATCACATCACATCTATTACTTTCATCTGTTGTATGTACCACTTCACACTGTTACATCCACAGCCTAAAGTGTACACTGACTCGCACAGTAGTTCCCGTTCCTCCTCCGTCATTGCTGCCATTAATAACTCTGCCCTGAGTAGTTCATAGGTTCATAGGTAGGTACTAGGCTATTGGCCCTAGGGCCTATACAAGCCTAGCCAAAAAGGTACCCTGGCTTTCGCCACCCAAGAAAATATTTCCAAAGTGCAGACATTGGTACCGGGTATCTAACTTAAGCTAACTAACCATATGGTCATCACATCAACAGTAGCCATGACCCTTTTTAAGAGCTGTTCTCAACAATAGCCTTAGCCCTACTCCTGTTGACATTTCTACTATTACTTAAAATATGCGTCTACTGTGCAGCTAGGAATAGACAAGCTTTATTACACCATTCTATTTAGCATTATGCACAATTCAAAATACAAACCATCTGTTAAAAGTCTTACTAGCATGACTTTTAAAACATTTGAAAGAGGGTGCCTATCACTTTCAACAACCACAGCTATATGCTACATTACAGCTACTTGGGCAATTTGATCATGCATGCCTTTCTATTCAGAATGAGTACACGTTCTTCCTATAACCTGCTGGAGCCAAAGGAGAGCGTGCAATACCACTCAATATGCGTTAGTACAACTTGATCACTCAGCCAGCCTAACAAAATCAAACTTAGTAGTGCAAAACGCATTAGACTACAGTACCTCACAAAACCTTTCAAAGACTAAGTAAAGCGTCTTATACACTACAACTCTAAAAATACACAAATATGTATCAGTTACATTAGAACTACCATAGGCTTTAGATCGTAATCTGATACAACACATATCAAAAGCAATCATATCCACGCACAAATTTCAAATCGCCAAATAGATATATTTAACACATACAACAATGGAATGGGCTAAAGAAAAATATTCCAGAAATGCTCATTAAAAGCCATCAAAGCTTCCCAATTCACAAATAAAGCACTACATTCAGTTAGTAGGGAAAACACTGATATAGGCGCAACAACATGACCCTTAAGCCCCTATGGAAAAGAAAGCTCCATAAAACTCACAGATCAAATTGAAAGAGCCGGGCCCAACCAGCATACAGCAAGTTGCGCACTAAAAGACTTAAAGATCCAGAATAGTACTAAAAAAGGCAGGAACGTGCGAAGGTAATACAGGGTAGAAAAAAAAAAACACTAGACAGCACAATTAAAATGACAGGAATCAATTTATAAATAAAAGTTGCCGAGGAAAAAAAAGTATATTAAAAGCTTCCCCGTTAATCAAACAGTACCAGATAAGCGAAATGGTAATCCACGCAAAAAATGCCTCTTCGGGACAAACTCTCCCAGCTTAATCCCTGCTCACAAACTCCGCCCGCTCGGTGAACTGCTGTTTCAGTTTTGTTCGAGCAGTTCCCCATTCCCGCCAGCTTGCAATTCAATTCAGCCAGCTGGAAATGATGATGTGAGCTCCTTGAGCTCAATTCCGACTGGCTGGTAGCCTGACGGAGCTGACGTCATTGCGCACGTGATAACGTCAGCTCTGACAGCGCGAAAATTTCAAAAAAGCAAAAAAAAATCGGAAATGAAGGGTGCCACTCCGGGAATCATGGCACCCCTTCATTTGGACCCCAAAACTCGGTAAAAACCGAGTAATTCGGAATGGTTGGGAGGTCTGCAGACATCTGAGGTCTCAGTTTAGCATTTTACCCATAAGGTGATAAATAGTGTTTTGGTTGGGAGGGTGGCCTAATGGTTAAGGTGTTTGCCTTACAAACACAAGGTGCAGGGTTAGAGTCTCACAAGGGATAATTGGCTAAGCTTAAAATTGCTCGCAAGGGCAGTTAGCTTAGTACTAATCTATGAACCTATCTATGAATCTATGAACCTATGATCAAGTACAAATGCTGTGTTCTGCATATGTGACCCAGTCATGCAGTGGATAACATTGTCATCTCACAGCAAAATGTTCCCTGATTCACTTCTCAGCTGGGGTGCCCTCTGCATGGAGTCTGCATGTCCTCCCTGTTCCTCCCTGTGTTTGCATGGGTTTCTTCCAGGAGAGCCGGTTTCCTCCAACATTCCAAAGACATGCAGTTAAGGACTGGACACTATAAATTGGTCATAGACATGAGTGTGCATGCAAGTGTTTGATGTGAAAGAGCAAACATGGCAGGGCTAGTCACCTGGTGGTGCAAACCCTGGCTCTAGGTGATTGTCACTGTTGATGTGACACCTTGGCCCCATGTGCAAAAATAAGAAAAAGAGGTTGTTGATGGATGGATGGATGGATGGATGGATGGATGGATGGATGGATGGATGGATGCACAGCAGGTATACACACATTGGCCCAAATTCCAAAAGAATTGCTGTCAGTGTAAGTCTGCACTGATTCCAAAAGACCTGTTCTCAGTGTAAGTGACATACTTTGATGTAAGGCCTATGTATAAACAGGCTTACTGACCGGATAACAAAACATCTGGTTTAAGACTACACTCAGTGTAAGTGTAAGTGATAGCTTACACTGAGAGCAACCCTTTTAGAATCAGGCCCACTGTCTTCATATTTTATTTTTGTTGGTAGCCATAAGGTGTTTACCAGCTCTGAAAACAATGTATAATAAATGCAGGAATATGTTCCATTACTTTTTGTGATATGTTAGAAGCAGTGTTCTGAAATGTGAATGTTAACCAAATACTCATAACTGTATTTGTACCCACTGTAGGCAGACGTGCTCGAAGAGAAAGGAGTTTCACTGTTGCTACTGCAGAAGGCACTGCGTCAGTTCTGAGCTTACAGCATCCACCAATAGTTCCATCAGCTGAACAAGTAAGCGTAAGGCTGAGGTAAGGATGTCGGATTGCTTACCAGTTTCAGAGTCACGGCAAGAGACAGTAATTCAAGGAAAGAAGGGTTTCATGACTTGATAGCATTGCATCTCATATTTTCATCAAAACTGACAAAACGTTACAACTTGTGGTGATATCCTGGAAATGAATTAGTAGCATATGTTTAATTTCCTCTGTACAAAATACATAACAAGTAACTTTAATTAGCCTGAAAAGCATGAAGATCTAAAAATACGGGAAATGAATAACTGGGTGCAATTGATTAGTGTTTTTTTCCTTCAAATGAAGGTTAGGTTAAATGATCTCTGAAAGAAGAAGAAACATTAACTTGTATTCAACTAGATATAAAATGAACTCAACACTCAATAGTATGAATTCATTATATACTAGCACATGTTAAGAATAACATCTACTGCAGCATTTTTTCCCTAAAATTAGTGTCAGAAACCTAATTATCTATGTTAGACATAGCAAGTGAAAGGACTGTCAGGTGTGAAGATATACATTAAGAAGTAAGAAAACTGGGAAATATTGACAATAGAAGTAAGAACATGACATCTAATTCAATGAGCAAGAAAGAGACATGCAAACCAAATATAAAATGAAATGTCATTGTACTGGTTTAAAATGGAAAAATGTGATGGAACAGAGATACACTGCAAATTTGAACAAAACAGTATTGACTGATTATGATTTTTTAGTGACACATTTATGTCATCTAAAATATATTTGCAATATACTGTATGGGATATAATTGTAAAGGCAGGGTTCTCAGCAGCAGATACTTGTACATAAGATGCTGGGGTAAAATTAAAGGAATTACCAAAACCAAGAACACTGAGATAAAATAAAGGAAATGCCAAAATGGAAAACACAAGAAATTCACTGATAAAAGCTGCCTTTTTTAAAAGAAGGAATACAAGATGAAGGAACATCTGTAACTGTATTCATAGGTAAAGAGATTATAGTCTCTACTTCATATCAGTGTACTAACAAAAGTGCTTCTGACCAAACAGGTTTAGAGGTAAACAGTGACAGTTTTAAAAAAGTACAGTGTGAGGATAATACATTACTTAGGAAGAGGGAAAAACATAACCAGAAACAGATGATTAGATGGGCCCCATCTCATAGCCATATTTTGAGTTGAAAAATGACTTACTGCAGTAGATACATAAAAGAAAGGAGGGAGTACTACACCAGCTGTCCTCTTTTTGGGAGGACACTTAGGGATGGATAAAACCAGAGCTACAATGTTTTGCTAAGTTATATTGGCCTGAATGACAAAGGACTGTACCACATTCTAGGTTCAGACATTCACTGATATCTCTGCCTATTATTGAAGTCCCATTTGATCAGACTAGCCTTGGATTTTATATGGCCATTAGTAAAATTACTTATTGACCACCAATTCATGTTAGCAATTATTGACTGCACCACTAAGCTTCTGAAATAGTTTTCCAGCAAAAATGTTTATGTCAGTAAGAGCTTGTGTTAATTTTCTCAAAGTAAGGGATCCTTAGAGAAATTATTATAGATCAGGAGACTATATACAAGCCCAGGGTAAAGTATCAGTTTTGTAAGTGTATTTGAAGTAAAACAGTTAAGAATGTCAATGTTTAATCTTCAAACCAATGTATTAGTGGAATGTTTTAATAAAACTCTGATATACACAGGCATAAAAGAATGTCATACAGCTAGATGGTAAGAATTGGGATCAGTTAACTGCCCTACATCCATTTTTGCAATGACAAAGGTAACTAATCTTCAACAGGATGTATCCCAGTACACTTCCCTGGACATATTCCCTAAAACCTCCTCAGAGTGGGACTCAAGCATGCAGTCACTTTAGCACTCCCTCCACTCCCCCTACCACCTTCTCTGATGCCTTAGGCTGCTACTTCTACCTCTGAAAATCTAGGCTGCAGTCAGAACTTTGTCTATATACATTACAGCTGGCTTAATTAAACTGAAGTAATGGAATCAAAACAAAAGATACACTAGTAGTCAAAAGTACAATTCTGAGGCATCAGATTAGCAAGTATTAGGGCAAACTGCCCTTGAAAAGATAAAAGAGTATATATGCACATGCAATAATGAAACATGTACACAATCCAACTGTTCATATGAAGCCATAGAATGACTACCATTGCATTTTTGGAGAGAACAACAAAGGATGACTTTAAGAGAAGAAAATAAGGAAACATAGATTGCCTTGGATGGAATGGCTAACTTTACTTATTAAATTAAACTTATTTGTCTTATCTAAAAAAAAGAAAAAGTTGTAATGCTTCCCAGAGTGGAACATGAACCTGAAGCAAAAAGTGAGGTTGAATGTTGAAAAATAACACAGAAAAAAGGCAACTTATTTACAGCACATAGATACTTCACCAGGATTATAGGTTCATAGGTTCATAGGTTGGTACTAGGCTATCAGCCCTAGGGCCTATACAAGCCTAGCCATAACAATTCCCTGGCTATTTCTTCCCACACTATTTACTTCCCTGGACCCTTGTCTAGCAGGGTGACTGACGTGATCCCCGGGGTGAATTTCCTTTCTCTCATCCAATCGTCAAGGTTCCTTTTGAAGAGGGCCAAAGAGGCACTCTGCTTGACATGTATAGGCAATCTATTCCAGAGTCTGGGGAGTGTCTGGGTCAGGAACCTATCCCTCCAGAATGTTTTGTTTATTGTGATGACAAGGTTTAGATCCCTGGAGCGTGTGGCTCTGAGGGATTGGGATTTCTTTAAGTGTAGCATGTCCAACAGCTCTGGGTTTGACATGGCTTTGTATGTTAAGCAGAGATCGTCACTGAGTAGACGATATGCAACAGAGTATATCTGGAGTTTTTTAAGGCGGTCAGCATAGGGCATCTGCTTTAGGCCTGTGATTCTTTTAGTGAGGTATTTCTGTGGCTTTTCCAGTTATTGCAGATGTCTTGAGAGGTACATACCAAATGGGGAGTTGTATTCTATAATGGTTCTAATGAGAGATGAGTACAGTGGGACAATGACCTCCTTTTTTCTGGATGAAAAGCCCTTAGTGATGAGGTGTGCCACATAGAAGGATTTCTTGACTGTTGTGGCGATGCGGTTATCGAAGGTGAGACATTACATTAGGCTGGCTGCAGCTGAAATTTACAGATACATTTGTTTATCTATAGGTAGACCTGCCTAATCCTGCATGACCTTCTGAGGTGACATAAAAATTACACCTAATCATCATGGTCATCTAGGCCTTCCATTGGTCGGTTATCAAAACATCAAACAAAACTGGAGATATAGCTCCTAGGCACTGTTTACCTTTAAGTATGGAATAAGTGCTGCACCAGTCATAAACTTTTAAATATTAAGAAAAATAGTTTGTAAATGCTGTGCCCTTATCGCTGTCAAGCATGTAGACTAACCAAATGATCAAAGTAATGACTTTGCTCATGTGTTACTGTTGCCTAATAACTTATATGAATTTGTTTTTAACTACTTTGAGGGCCTCCTTCTTTTCCCAGCTGTGTCTCCATCCTGTTTATATTTTCCCTTTTTCCTTTCATACTTTTTTGCTTCTTCCATCTTTTTTTTCTTTATAATAGATAAAACAAGGAACTTATGAAATCAATAGCATGTCTTCTTCCCATGTCTTATTCTATTACAGTCTTGCTTACAAAGCAACAGATATTGTATATTTGCTTTTGAAGAGCGTACATATTGTTATGAGCTTAATCATTTTATTTAAAGCATTGCTTTATCATGAATCCCTGTGTGTACATTGTTAATCAGTGTGATACTTGTAAAAACTTCATTTTTTAACTATTTCATCAGCACTGAATTGTGCACGTGTTATTTTTTTATATTTGCTTAACCTTGTATTGTTATGCTGTTACATCCTTCTAAGGTCTGTTTACACTAATTTTCTTTTCTCTAAGGTTCCAAAATGTATGTTTCACCACTGCTGAATCATTGCTTTTGTTATATTATGTTGACTTGCTTAAACCAGCTCTGTGATGTAGAGGAGTAAATCTCTGTACACTGCATAGATTTCCAAGGGTTGAAGTACCATTGCAAGCATAGGTTGACATAACATGAGGAGTGGTAGGATTGATGAAACCAAGCAAAGAGAAGAGTAAAAGTGCCCAAAAAATCGGAACCGAGCAACAAATCAAACCAAGGCACTGGGAAGCAATAGGAGCTTGTCAAGAACGTACAACTCTTAAAAAATAAAAATGGAGAGCAAATGGAATTAAAGAATTTATAGGAGTGATGAGGCAAGTACCTGCCCGACTACTTCTATGTGTTGATTTGGGGGTATATATGCAGAGTGTGTACTGTGTCAATTCAATAAAGGTGCTTAACAAACAAAAAAAAAAACAATCCCTGCTGCAGATTGGAGATGCAACAGAGGCACTTGCTTACATGAGGCAGGACCTTCTGATGGGCTATGTCATCCAAGGAATCATGTGACACACTTGCAAATGTACATTGCATACCCATACCTTTTGTACGTAAGTGCATATGCAGAGGAATCTGTACAGACAAACTGAAAAAAGCCTTTGATGTATATCTTTATTTCCTCCTTACATCTCTGCTGTCTCTCCAGGAATAGGGAATAAATGGGCAATAAAGAGACAAAGCAGTTCAAATGGTTAACAGGTAAAGAAGAACAAAAACTATGCTAAAATAAATAGTTATATAGAAACGCTGCTTAGTGGAACTTCACTCGGGGGGTGGGGGTCTCTATTAATGGGCTTTACTCAGTAGTTGTTAATATGGTTGACAAACTGTATAAATAATGTGATCCATTTAGTTAATGACATCTGGAGCATACTATGAGAATAAAACATGCAGTATAAAAATTGTATTTACTTGAGGTTTGCATGTTTATTTAGCAATCGCAATGATGTGTAGACTTTCCTGTTTTATTTTCACAAGTGGGGTCAAATTTTTAGTTAGGCAATACATATGGTAGTGTACTGCAATATATAGGCAACATTCTGTTATAAGCCAGTCTTTTGTGTAAATTACAGAGCATGGTTTTGGCTCATCAAAAAAAAAAAAAAAAAACTTTATTATAAGTCCAGAAATAGGGATTTACAAGCAAAATGAACAAATGTACGTCTCACAAGTTTCATGGCATGAAAAGACGAGCATTAATCACTGCTTAAATTGGAGCTGCACTGGAGCTGACCTGAAGGAGTAATAAATAAAAATGTGTGGTCAAAATAGTGATAAAGTATGAGACAGTCAATCAGTAGAAATTCGGAAAACAGTTCTTCAATGCATTTATAATATTATCTTAGATAACTTTTGAGGATAGTCACCAATATATTTTCCTACTTTGATTCAGTTTAGAGATTGCAGCTTATGTATGGTATTATGTTTGCTGCTTAATTAAGATATGTGAAAAAAACACATTTTTTTATTAACAATCCATCCTTAAATACTATTGCTGCTGTTCAGTTCTATTGTAAAACAACAATTGGCACTGACAGCATTTTCTCTTTTGCGAACCTGTTAATTTTTTAATTCAGTGTAGTATTGTAGTGGGGAAGGGTGGTAATACCAGGATTTATTATCTTTACATATAAGTAAATTTATTTGATTCTTTTAATTTTGATATAGATAGAATCAGCATGTTTTACTATAGCAATAATCCATGCCTGGGAGTGGCCAAACAAAGACAACTGTGTGTAAATCCAGCATTACCCACATCTATAAGTGGGTTATTGCTGTTACACAATGACATTATTTAAGAAAAAAATACTTACTTTTGTTAAATAATGGCATTGTATAATGTCTCCCTGCTGCCCTTCCACAGCTGTCTGGTATTCTGCAGCAGTTCTGATGTACTGCGCATGCGTATGCTTACGCAGTACCGCAGAGGTGTGGGTGGAAGCAACGGAGAAAGCAAGATCTCCGTTGCTTTTTACAAACTGTCTCGCTATGTTAAAGGAGTTTAACGGAGAGAATCTCCGTTGCTTTTTTTAAAGGTGTCTCACTATGTTAAACCCATTTAACATAGCGAGACAGCTTTAAAAAAAGCAACGGGAGATCTCTGTTTCTTTTTTTTAAAGCTGTCTTGCTATGTTAAACTCCTTTAACATAGCGAGACAGTGTCTAAACAGCAACAGAGATCTTGCGTTCTCCGTTGCTGTAAAAAAAGACTTATACTAATGGAAAAAGTCCGGACGACTGGACCTTTTTCCATTAGTATAAGTCTGATTTACAACGTGCGGGCTGACCAATCAGCGTGCATGTTTTGGAATATTAATGGGGGATCATTGTATAATGGTAATGTTTTCTGAAAGCTAGTTTGGTCAGTGATTGATATAATATTATATTGTTTAATCTTTTAATTATAATATTAAATATTGTAATTTCTGGGGGGGGGCTTATTTTGGTAGGCAGTGTTGTTTTTTAGTGTCTGAATGCATAGTGTGAAACTACATTTTTGCACAGAAGTAAATTGGAGAAGCACTCCATGTTTAATTTTATATTTTAATTTCTTTTTTTTTCTTTTAAAGTTCATTTAGATTTGGTGTTCAGGTTATTTTTAGGTAGAGTGCAGTATTTTGAGGTTGTAGGTCCTTATTCTGCATATGTAGACTATCATGCTTTATTTTTTAACTGATAGTCTAAATATGCATGTTTAGGAGAATCTTAGTAAAACTGACACATACAAATATTTCAACCACGGTCAATAATGCCCTTCTAGCCTGTGAATATACCAAAACAGTTGTTCCCATAATATGTGTCCAGGTTGTTCTTAAAAATATCTAAACTAGTAGTTGCTTTAATATAATTTGGTAGTCTATTCCATGCCTCAGCAACTCTGTCAGAGAGCAAATCAGTACACTTCTCATTCCTACAGAATCTACTACACAGGTTGTCTGATTATTCTCTATGACTTTTTGATAACCCCAAACATTCCCAGAGGTAGTTGTCTCCAAATGTCCTAGATACCTGAATAAGGTCTCCTCTTAAATATCTATATGAGTCATTGTAAAAGTTCAGTTACTTTAGTATTTCATAATAACTTAAATTTTCACATCCATGGATGCCCCTGGTTTATTTCCACTGTACTCTCTCCAGTTTACTCATGCTTGTTTTCTTATAAGGTTTCCATATTGTTATTCATTAGTCAAGTTTGAGTCTAACATTAATAACTAACAAACAATGCCTTCATGATTTCTGATTTCCTAGATTTTATAAATCTTTTTATACAACATATAGTTCTATGACTATCATTAACCAATTGTTTGATATGATTAAAAAAACTCAAAGCTGGATCTACCCGTATAGCCAGGTCCTTAAATAAATCTACAGTTTCAATCACTGTGTACTGTATTAAATATTCACCTTTCAGTTTATATCTCCCAAATCTTATATACTTAATTTTTGACATATTTATCAGCATATTATTCTCCTGTGCCCAAGTGGTCAATTTAGCTACGTTATTTTGCAGACATAGGTTGATAGGTTTGTACTAGGCTATCAGCCCTAGGGCCTATACAAGCCTAGGCATAACAATTCCCTGGCTATTTCTTCCCACAATATTTACTTCCCTGGACCCCTGTCTAGCTGACGTGATCCCCGGTGTGAATTTCCTATCTCCCATCCAGTCTTTTGTATTTGTAACACATGTAATCAGCTTATCCATTTTAAAGTCATCTGCAAACAGACTGTCGAACACCTCAGATGAAAAAGATAGATTTGAAAGATATAATCTAACAAGTATGGGCCTAGGATATAGCCCTTTGGGACACCCTGTCTGTAACCAAGAATTGCACCTGTCCAGTTGCTGTATGATGATTGCCATGTCCTATCTATAAGCCATGCAGCTAACCATCTTATTAAGAGCACATCAATACCTAGTTGTTCTAATGGGTCTATATTAAATCACTGAACGCTTAGAAAAGCGAACGCTGATTCATCGACCCCATGTAAGAGAAAGCTTACAATCTCGGACACTGAGAACTGCAGTTTTTTCCCAGGGAAAAAAAAATCACTGTTCCGAGAAACACACACACAACACACGCACACCACAAACTATTTCTAATGTGGGGGGTTTTGCCCCCCATGCCCCCTACTTAAATATACCAACTCCGAGACCGCACTACAGTAACAAAGAAGGCAAAATACCGAATGCGGCCAAGCGATTTCTTTCCCAGGGAAATAATTTGCTTATATGCTGCTTCAGTATTTTGCCTTTTCATGCTATAGAGTTCGATCAAGATGCATTCGAGAGAATGCGTCTTTGATCAGCTAATAGGGAACTGTTCTAATTTAGTGATCAGTGTTTTGTGTATGACCCTATCAAATGCTGAAGTTAAAGCTATATAAATTACATCACAGTACAATTTTTCATTCATAGCTGTTAGTATTTTGTTATAGATACACCAAGGAGGGTAATGAACTTTTGATGATCCACCAAGCATAGTAATAAACATTTTATTATGAGCCAGTCATGTTAACATGTTGTTTATTGCCTTCCTTTGTCTTACATACTGTATACTCTCTTCCTTTACCAAATAATACATACAGATCTTACTCTGTGTATAATAAAGACTATTCCTAAACCTTCCTTCTACATGTAATTTACATACCTGACTATAGTATCAGTTAATCAAAATGACTAATGTAGTATGTGGTATGTTCAGATTATGAACTGTACAAAAAAAACTGAACAACCATTTCATTTGTTGCAAAATAATGCACGAATGATTACTCTTCTGCAGGCATTGCTGGGAAAGGTAAAGAGAACAGCTGACCAACACTACAAATGAATATACAGTAACACAATTAAATGGAGTTAAATGACTCTCTTGAAGATCTGGAATATGTGGCATAAAAAAACAATTTGTCAGACTCACCACAAGGCTAGTAAGAAGGACTAGTACCAATAATCATATGAAAAAAGGTAATCTGTTATGGAACAGACTTATTTGGTACCCACTCCTGAAATAAATATACATTGGGTTTTTTTATAAGCCAGCTATTTCACAGCATATACACTTCAATTATAGTGTATTGATGAACCTAAACAAGGGTGAGACATGTCTACAGGTACTAGAATATGGCTTATTTGGCCAAGCACATTATTAAAAATGTGGGTAGCATTATACTTTCAACAGCCAGTGCACCAGAAAACTTTTATATCTTTGAGTGAAGTTCTACTATGATGCCTTGAAGACAAGAGGTTTGCAAGAGATGTAATTGTATTACATAGATGTTTGCATATGTTTTATGTAAACATTTCTCTGCTTTATCATGGTCACCCTGGGTGATTCAAATAAGCAAGTGCCATGAGATAATTCTGTTCTGTAAACCGAGGCAAAAGAAGTCTAGAGGGAAGGAGGTGTTAACAGAGTGTTAAGAAAGATTGACTAGGAGAAGAAAGACCATGCATAGTATTAGGGAACAGCACATTCAGTGTTTAAGGCAAGGAGTAAGTAGGTTTGGCAAACTAGATGGGGTATAAGGACAACACATGGACTAAAAATGGCAACATTAAAACAGAAAAGATTGGGGTGTGGAGAGCATTAAGTTAGGATAGAATACCTACCACATATATTGCTCTTGCTACATGCTTTCAAAATTTGTTTTATGTAAGCAGTATTAAGTGCTTGAAAAAAGTAAGAAATTTTAAGTATGCCTACTTAAAGGTATAAATAGCTGGGCATCCTTTGGTCCCTGCGATTGCTTGCCTAGTGTTGCTCCTATGTACCTGTTTTCCTTTGTTAATGTATGGACTCAGTTTGAAATATAGCAAGATTAAACATTTTAGAGTATATGCTAGCAGTAAGAGTGTCATAATTTGCAGAAGCAGGGGCAGAAGGTTGCCAGGTAGAAGGCGTAGAACATAAAAATTGTATGAAGTTTGAGAATGTTGCTATGGCTTTGTTTTTGTATAACTGGATCAGTTTATTTATTTCAGGCTGCTTGGAGGTAAGCATGAACTGAGCTTGTTTCATTCAGTGCTCAGTTGTATGTTAAGGCTGATTATTAAATAGAGTTATTTCTTTAAAGAACTGAACGAGGGAATTAGGGTTGCCACTTCCAATGGATTATTGAGTTTGTTTTTTCATTAGTTGGTCCAGTATTGTTTTAAAGATGAGCTTGTTTGAGTGTGTGTGGGGGGTGGTGGGGTGTGTCACAGAAAATAAACAGTTGTATGGGCCTTCACAGAGGTAACAGCAGATGTTATTTGTATTGTATGTTTATTTGGCTCTTTGGAATTTGAACTCAGTATTGTTTAATGAAGTGTGCCATAGTAATTCAGACAGGTACATTTCTGATAAGGAGGTATGTTTGGGAAAACAGGGGTATTAGCTTGGATAGAGTGTAGCTAAGGCTTAAGCTTTGAATTTACTAAATTATGTCAGTACACTAATGGAAGAGTATGATGATGTCTGGACTACAGTAGATCAAACTGATTAGTGTTTCTGCTTAAAAGAAGGTTGAGATGGGGTAAATACGTGAAGAACACTTTGTTTTGCTTTTATATTAAACAGTTTGGGAAAGCTTTTCAAAAGGTTTGCAGAGTAGGATATGGAGCTTTGTTCAGTATGCAGAAGTCATCAGTAAAGGATAGAAATAGGGCTATAAATAACCAAGGTGGGTATTAAGTGTTATTTTCCTGATAATGCATGTAATGTATGAGAAGCTTCTCATGTGGGTTCATAGGTTCATAGGTTGGTACTAGGCTATCGGCCCTAGGGCCTATACAAGCCTAGCCATAACAATTCCCTGGCTATTTCTTCCCACACTATTTAATTCCTGGACCCCTGTCTAGCAGGGCGACTGATGTGATCCCCGGGGTGAATTTCCTTTCTCCCATCCAATCGTCAAGGTTCATGTTGAAGAGGGCCAAAGAGGCACTCTGCTTGACATGTATGGGCAGTCTATTCTAGAGTCTGGGGAGTCTCTGGATCAGGAACCTATCCCTCCAGAATGTTTTGTTTATTGTGATGACAAGGTTCAGATCCCTGGAGCGTGTGGCTCTGAGGGATTGGGATTTCTTTAAGTGTAGCATGTCCAACAGCTCTGGGTTTGACATGGCCTTGTATGTTAAGCAGAGATCGCCTCTGAGTAGACGATATGTGACAGAGTATAGCTGGAGTTTTTTAAGGTGGTCAGCATAGGGCATCTGCTTTAGGCCTGTGATTCTTTTAGTGAGGTATTTCTGCAGCCTTTCTAGTTATTGCAGGTGTCTTGAGAGGTACATACCAAATGGGGCAGTGTATTCTATAATGAGTCTAATGAGGGATGAGTACAGTGGGGCAATGACCTCCTTTTTTCTGGATGAAAAGCCCTTAGTGATGAGGTATGCCACATAGAAGGATTTTCTGACTGCTGTGGCAATGTGGTTATTGAAGGTGAGACCACTGTCCACCTGTGTCCCTAAGTCTCCTATCACACTTTCAGTGTTTAGTGTACTGCCACCTATGTGGTAATTCATGGGTACATGTCTTTTTCCCAAAGGGGATAACTATACATTTCTTGGCATTGAGCTTGAACCCATGGCTCTGGCACCAAGCATCTGTTTCTGTAAGGCCCTTTTGCAGAGTATCCACATCATTTGGAGATTCAGTAATGGCTCCCAGTTTGCAGTCATCTGCAAACTTTGTTAGCCAGAGTCCCTTTGTATTGGCCTCTACTTCAGAGAAGTAGATGCCAAACAAGAGTGGTCCCAGGACTGAACCTTAAGGTACTCCACTTGTCACTTGTCTGGAGCTGGATTTGGAGTCAGCTACTTTTGGTTCTGTCAGTAAGTCAGTTGGCAACCCATCGAGTGATGTAGGGATTAATGCCCAGCTTAGTAAGCTTATCTATGATTCCAGAGTGGGGGATGGTGTCAAAGGCCTTGGTGAGGTCCAGACAGGCTGAGTGGACTGCCTTACCCTCGTCCACGGCTCTGGAGACTGATTCAAAGAAGTCAGTCAGGTTCAGGAGACAAGATCGGCCCTGCATGAACCCAAACTGGGTGGGGTCCAGTGTTTGAAGGTTGCCAATGTCTTTGTTTATAAGTTCCATGATAATACATTCCATGGCCTTGCAGATTAGGCTCATCAGGCTGATGGGGCAGTAGCTCCTGGGATCCAAGATGGATCCCCCCTTGTGGAGTGGGATAATGGTAGCTGTGCTCCACTCAGTGGGCACGAAGCCTGAGGTGAGGCTATGATTAAACATGACACTTAGGTGAGGTGCCAGTTCATTTTGTAGTTCATGTAGTACACAGCCCGGGATGTCATCTGGTCCCATGGATGCTGTATTCTTAGATTTGGAGAGTGCATTTTTTACCTGTGTGGACATTTTTACCGGAATTTGGCAATCTTCCGGTATTGAGATGGGCCATTTAGGGGGTGAGAGGGGGGGTGAAGTTGGCACTGAATCGATCTGCCAGGATATTGGCAATATCCTTGGGATCAGTCTATTTAATGCCATTCTATTGTAGCTCAGAGCAGATCTGAGCATTGCCATTTAGATTCTTGACATAGTTATAGAATGCCTTGTGGTTGTCTTTGGAATCTTTGGCAATTTTATTTTCATAACTAGCTTTGGAAGATTTTATGAGGGATCTCAGCTTCTTAGTGAGGCTAGTAAGGGAGTTTTTTCCATCCTGGGATTTTCCTCTTTTTTGCAACAGTTTCTTCCTTTTGTTGTAAGTTTGTTTATTGGCTTCATTTTTTGGAGGAGAGCATCTTGGCTCTATTTAGGATGGCACGATTCATGCATGAGTGGATGTGCTCGTACAGTGCCTTAGTGTAGGACTCAGCAGTTGAACTTTCAGTTCCCATCTGCGTGGATGTCATGAAGTTTGTCACTTCTGACTTGAGTAGCATGAAGTTGGCTTTGGATAAGTTTTTTATGGAGGTTTCCTTACTGGGGGGTGCGGGTGGGATGTGGATGTTAAGGGTGATTAGCTTATGGTCTGACCTGACCAATGAGGGGGTGACCATAGGTGTGGAGCATCAATTTTCCATGTTGGTAATGACCAGGTCTAGGATAGTGGAGCCCCTGATGGGACAATGGATTAGTTGATCCAGGGCATTGGAATTTATGAATTCCAAGAACTGTTGGGCAAATGTGTTGGTACACAAGTAGTTTTCCCAGTTAATGGCAAGGTAGTTGAAGTTACCCAGTATTAGGGTGTTTGGTTGTATCTTAACATTTTCCAGTATGTTTAGAAAGGTGTAGTGAGAACCTTGGGGCATGATGGGGGATCTGTAGCAAGCTACAATTTGGATTGAAGTCTTACCTAGTGTTAGTTGCACCTGGAGAATTTCAGACGCATTGTGTTGAGCAACTAGCCTGGTGGTGTGAATATCCTTAGTGAATATGGGCACTCCTCCACCTTTAGTGTTTCGATCCTGGTTTGGTGGCTGAAAAGTGTGGTAAGAGTTGTAGCCTGGTACTGCAGGGGTGCTCTCTGGAGCCTTGAACCAGGTCTCAGTTACTGCACAGATATCAATGTTCTCCATTTTTAGGAGTGCCTCAAGAGAGTGCATTTTGAGGTTTAGACTTCTAGCATTGAGTAGCATTACCTTCAGATTTTGCATGCTTGTACCTGTTACGGTGGTGGTTTTGTCCTTTGAACTTTGCCTAAAAAAGGCACTATAGTGGTGGCAAGAGCCTTAGCCAGTAACATTGAATCCCAGGGGCAACTGGTGCAGACCATCTCTGGCAAAGCATCGTGGTCTGTCGATCATGTTGTCTCAGGCAGACAGATAATGGATCCCCTTTGAATGGCACCAGAAGCTTAGCCAATTGTTGAAGTCAATCATTTTGTCCTTATATTGTGGTATCATTCTGGGTGAAGGCAGGATGCTACTCAGGACTAGGGTCATACCTGCCTGGGCCACATGATCCAAGAGCTCTTTCATGTCTCTTTTCATGTAGTCCAGGGAGGTACGTCTCAAGTCATTCACTCCAACATGGACAAAGACAGAGTCATATTTGTACTTGTTGTGGAGTGACTTGAGTGCATGTTTTATGTGGCGGATGCTGGCACCCGACAGGCAGCTGACTGTAATTTTTTTCCTTGTTCAGCCTGGTGAGTAGGACATCAGTGTGCCTGGCTATAGAGTCACCTATGACTAAAGTGTTAGGTACATTGTATTACAGTAGGGGCTGTTGCTGGGTGGCACACTGGTGTTGTGAGCTATGTGACACTTTGGTTGTGATTGGTGTTTGTTTGCATTTCAGCTTTGAAGGTCCTTGTTGCTTGAGCAGGTTACAGTTAAGAGCGTCCGCATATGTGGATTTAGTGTTGCTATGTGTGGGTGTTGGTGGTGTGGGTTCAGAAGGGTTATGTGTTGCTTGAGGTGTAGTGCGGGTGTAACATTCTCCTCTTGACTGTCTAGCACAATCTTGGATAGAGAGAGCTTTGCTTCCAGTTTGGCTATGTAAGTGCATCTCTCACAGGCTGTAGTGGTGGATGGTAGGAGGAAAGGGTTGTCTGTGTACATGAGACAATTGCTGCATTGCCTTAGTATGCCCAGATTCACCAGTTGGACAAGAGAAATCACCAGAAGCTGACCCTTGGACATGCCTGGTTTGGTGCTTTTTTTGTAAAGTACAAGAGCTGTTTTCCCTTACCTTAGCAAGGTACTTTGCAGTTATAGGCTGTTTAGAACCTACAATTAATTTTTCCTTGTTAACAAGGAGAGTTGAGTGCTTGTATCAGTTTAAGGCTTCCTAGTGCTTTCCAGCAGGTATTAGAGCAAGTGCTACTCACAGGGATGCTTAAAGGTAAGGTGAAAAAAAATGTTTATCCTAAACACTGCAGTGTGCACTAGAAAAGTTAGATGTGAAAGTAGGTAACTTAAGTTTTACCTGTCTAAAAAGTTAAGTTTTAGTGGAGAGTCACTATTTTTAAAACAGCAAGATAGATTGAAAGGGGGTGGTCACTTTTGTATTCTGGTACTATGGAATACAGTAGGATGGCCAATACATTTAAATAGTTGAAGGGGAGTGATTTCACAAAATGATAATTTTGTGCTTACTCACACAAGCCAGTGAAAGCAGAGATGAAATGAGATATATGGTTAAATTAACATAAGAGGCAGGCAGGAGTAAGCACAAACAACATTTAAGATAAAGGGGATTATGGGATATGTTTACAATATCAGGTAGAAATGTTAGATAAATAAATTCTACAGTTTATGCTAGTTAATTGTGTCATCACTCATGAATCAGTTGCTGTTTTTGCATCAGGTTTCTGAGCTGTTGTTTTTGAAGTTGTCAGTTTCTAACAGCTGGTTAGTTATGATGGAAGCTAACAGAGACATTTTTGGTGATATTTACTAGGGACTAAATATACATTCACCTACTACCTCAGCTAAAGCAATTCTGAATGCTTTATTTGCCCTACAGCCATATATTTCCACACTAAAACAAAGTGTTTCTAATACTGAAGAGATATAAATGTTATTTGAAGATGTGTCAGCTAACAATATGGGTACTATGATCCCTCCAGTGCCAGGTCCTGCTGCATGAGTATCTGATAAATCCTTGGTTGTCACTTCCAATGATGGTGATAAAAATTCTTCTACATCTGCAACATTAAATGCTCTTGAGAGGTATGGACTAGAAAAATCTTTTTAAATGCCCCATTAAACTGTTTGATAGAATGACTGTTGGTTTTGTACTAATGACTAATAGTGTTGTAGGAGAGACTGATTTTAAGACATTATTTTCACTTTTGAGAAAAAAATCAAAGAAATATGTCATTGGTGTATGACAGAGTTAAAACAATGTATTAATATGAGTATTGTACCTAAGGGCTTAACTTTGTTTAAATATCCTAATGATATCTCTGTTGCTGATATGATTTACAATAATCTAAAGGAGTTTTTCAACAGCTGTGATTCACAGTTAATGAAAATTATTATAAGATATAATGAGACAGTAAAATCTGGCTGAAGAAATTCATATTGTAAACAATAATAACAGTTTGTTCACTTTCACTGACTTTCTGGATGAATATGTTTTCATCTCTGCTGAAAAGGAAGTCAAAGCTCTGTTACTCACAAACAAAAGACATCGCTGCTTATAATAACAGTAGAGCCTATCCTACTTTGAATAGAATGGAGCTGGTACATTCAAGTAGGAACACTTCCATTTCTTCTAATAATAAAGTTTCTAGGCAACAAAGAGGCATTTCTACCTCTAAAGTGGTCTTCAAGTTTAGCAGAAAGAAATGTCATACCTGGACTGAACTGATGGAGTGAATTTGAATACAGACATGGTCCCTGGGATTCAATAAAACCTTCACTAAGTGTATACTAACTGTACACTGTTCTGAGTGAAGAGCCAACACAAACATAACTCATACCTTTTTACTCCTAATTTTAGTTTTCCTACAGATTGTCTTGCAGCTTTAAATAGAGGGGGATTCATAAAAGTTACCACAAAATGTAGACTATATATGCACTTGGTATAATCTTTCTGAGTGAATAGAAAGCACATAAAATGTAGTAGGGATGCTCTTGGATAAAGATCGTATACACTTAGTGCACACAGTGTAGGTGTTATTAAATCTGGCCAGGTATATTTTTATCAAACAACTAACCATTAGAGAAAATGTCAATATTTAGTAAGACGGAAAGGGGAGAGGGAGAGGACACAGAGGTCTGTGATTAAAACACTCCCTGGGATTCAGGAATGGCCATTTTCCATGCAGGAACAGTGTAGGAGCTCCTGCACAGAAAATGGCCACCGAGCGATCCAGGAAAGTGTCGTTTTCATGTGCGTGAGCAGCCCTACACTGTTCCTGCACAGAAATCCATGTGGGATGCAAATCACCTCATTTGCTAGTAAAAACCATGTAAATGAGGTTCATATAGTACTAAGCTAACTGCCCTTGCGAGCCATTTAAGCCTAGCCAATTATCCCTTGTGAGACTCAAACCCTGCACCTTGTGTTTGTAAGGCAAACACCTTAACCATTAGACCAACCTCTGATCCATGAAGCTGGCCAGACTCAGTGCAGGAACAGTGGCAGAGCAAAAATGTACTCAGTAACTGAATACATTTCTGCATCTGAGAAAACGGAGCAGGACAGCTCATGGAAAGCGTGTATTACAGTCAAACACACATGCCAATGGCCAAATATAAGGCAATTGGCATTAATAAAGGTTTATTTATTTATTTATTTTTTAAATGAAACTTTTTTTGGGGGGCCAATCACGGCCGTTTAAGCTTAAGGCAGCGGTGCGCAAATGGGATTGTGCCAAAAATTAAAAAAAAAATGAGAAAAGTCAATTTTAAGATAATTCTGCATTTTGCCATTATAGTCAATGGCATCCAGAATGTAAACAATATGAGGGAGCACTGGTTGTCAAGGGGAAAGGGTCCATCTATGTGCATTAACTAAGGACATACACACAGGGGTATGCAAATGAGGGGAGTTATACTGAATCACAGATTTCTGCAAAGTGTCAGCTTGTACCTAACCGTGTAGGTGCAGCAATACAACAGTGAAGGTATAAGAGCTGAATGACTTCAAAAGGAGGTGTGTCATGCTTGCTGTAAGCTCATTGGAGCTCTGTGGCCCGTGTTTGCCCTTAGCTAAGCACAGCTAAGGAAGGGTGTGTGTCTAAGGCTATATTGTCTTATTCCATGAAATGCAGAGCTTGTTCACATCCAGGGAGGGTCATTTTTGCTTAAAAGTGCTTACATTAGCTAAATGGGTGTGCGCGGTGTGTAGTAGGCCAAAAAAAAAAAACAGAGGAAATAGCAGAACTGTTTACATTTGAGTACCGGGTATGCACGGCATGCCTTGGGCTTAAATAGGGAGGAAGTGGGAAGGGAAAACAGCAGTAGGTAGGCAATCAAAGAGAACTAGCATAGCTGGCAGGTGGAATGTAGCAGAATCAGCCAATTACACATGCAGCAGCACAGCACACTAATATAAATTATGCAAACACCCTATAGAATGTTTTTTCCCAGAAACTCTACACCCCCGGTGTAAACAGATGGGGGATTTTTAACTGGCAAAAGTAACAAAATAAGTTAGAGGCTGTTGCTGCTTTACTCCATCAATATGTGCTAGAGACTGAGGGTGGTGAGGAGGAGAATGCTGACAACCGACCCACAGTGAGGAGGAGGATAAGAGTGTACAGACCCAGGGTAACCTACCAGGGCCTACATGAGCTGGAGATAGTAGAGCGCTATAGGGTGGACAGGGACATTCTACAGCAAATTGTTAAGCTGTGCCAGCCACGCCCTACACACAGAACTAATAGGGGAGACCATCCCAGTGGATACCAAAGTATGTCTAGGCTTAAGAACACTAGCCACAGGTACCTTCCAAAGACCAACTGAGGATATCATGGGGGTCTCACAAGCATCAGCATCCAGGGTACTCCACCAGTTCCTGGATGCCATGACACAACATGCCAATGAGCACATATATTTCCCCAATGCCTGTGAGGCACTAACCACACGTATTGGTCTCTTCCACCATACAGCAGAATACCCTGATGTAGTTTGTGGTATAGACTGCATGCACATCCACATCAAAGCACCACCCGGTGAGTGGGGCAGGGTCTACATAAACCGCAAGGGGTTCCCCTCCATCAACTGCCAGGTCATGTGTGATGCCCAGGACATTATCATGAATGTGTGTGCTGGCAGCCTTGGAAGCTATCACGACTCCCACATCTGGCATTGCTCACAGCTGTATCAGGCGTTTGCCAGGGGGGATATCCCATATGGCCATCTAGTGGGGGATGCTGGCTATGCACTGGAGCCGTGGCTGATGACACCCATCAGAAATGCACACACACCTGAACAAGAACACCATAATGAGGCACACACACAAACCAGGATCATTGTAGAGCATGTGTTTGGGATTCTCAAGTCACAGTTCCGCTGCCTTGCCATATCCGGTGGAACCTTGCAGTACTCTCCAGCTACATGTACATAAATGTCCATAGTATGTGCCATGCTGCACAATATGATTCTGAGGAAACAGCTGCAGCAGGAACAGCATGGGGCAGGGCCACACAGCCCTCACCATTGCCAAGGCCAGCACAGGCACAGAGGGACTCAGAGGAGAAGCATCCTGAGCCTGCCCCTGTAGGCAAAAGGAGGCATGCACAGTATGCCCAGGCCTTGGCAAAGAGGCAATGCATAGCACACACACTGATGCTGTAGGGACCCAGGGACTAATACCTCTCTCCAACTCACACAGACAGTAAAAGGGATGCCAAACATGACACTATCTGAGCTTTACCATGTACAGGGAGTGTACTATATGCATCCAACATAGCCAGCCCTCCAGCACTGTCCACAGTACTGGCCCAGCAACAAGGTAAGCCACTCTTCCTATCAATTACTGAATGGAGTAGTATGTTCTCATACTTGTATGTATAATATGGATGCAAGCATGTAAGGGACTTGGGTGGCTGAATGGGATAGCAGCAGACAGCTATATGGGACAGCAGGAAATTCATAAAAAATAATGGTGTCAACATACTAGGCAGCACTACACAAGGTGACATCCCCCACTGCAGTACATGTGATGGCCCAAAGAACTGCAGGTGTCAATAGGTCACACACATGGATGGCATTAAGGGTCACATATCCACCACCAGCCACACCCAGCAGGACAGGTGTAGATGACCATGAAGAAAGGCTGGGCTAATGCCCCCAAATGATGGTAATGGTGAACAGCCCCCCACCAGACCTACGCAGACATACTACAACAGGTCTGACAGTTGCATTCTAGTTCTGAAGGGTAAGAAGTCTGAAACTGAAATTTATGACATTAAGATCTAACATGTGTACTCTACAGATATGCCTCCTTTCTGCATGATAGATCACAATACAATATGAAATGGAAGCCAACAGAGTAACCAAAATACTAGTACAGTCATTTCAAATGTTAAAGTCTGCAGGTGTGCACCCCCCATCCCATGTAAAAATGCTGTAACAGATGGCCTGCAGCACTCTCAAATGGCCTACAGTCCTCTGAGAAAGGCCCTGGCCTCACCCATAGTGCCAATGTATGGAATGTCAGGGGGTTCCAACTAATGACCTAACAGTAAACAGAAAACAAATGCAAGGCCATGTTGACAAATGCCAGTAGCATGCCTCCTCATGTCCTACTGCAAGGACTGTGGATCAGGCCATAAGCACTACTGGGATAAAGGCCCAACTATAGGGATACCTCTGAGATATTGCTTACATAATGTTAGGTGAAGGAGAGAATAACAGAGGGGGGTGTAGAAGCATGGATCTCATGGAGTGTGTGAAGTCTGAAACGCTAATATCTGCCCATACTACTCCAGCTGCAAACACATGAATGAATAGCCACAAAAAATGCTTGTAAACCACAATATGAAGGTAAACTGACCAGATATATGAGTCCTGCCTCTGGATAACCTGGGCGTATCTGTACAGCTGAGAGGTATGGCCCTAGCAGGATATGGCCATTCCTTGAAGTTGAGAAAAGCACAAGGAGGGGAACCCCAGCCAGCATACAGATAAGGTGCTGCACCATTTACACAGAACCAGCAGTCTATTGTCTGTAGCTACCCCTCCACAATGGCAGGTGTGTGCCAGAATGTGTAGTCTATATGCCTCAGAATATTGGTCTCAGTGTCATTCACCGCATATTTCCCGGTAAATAACTGTGAGCAAAGAATGATAACTGTCAGTGGTTTATGACATGACACATCACAGTGTAAAACAGTACATATGTCAGAATATCTATTCCACAACCAAACATGTCACAAAAGCAGCACAGACAGCAATAGTTATGGTATCCCCTGTATGTTAAGCCCATTGTGTCTCCATATTGGCAACCTATCTACAGATATCCTGCAGAAACAGTTTGCTAGGTGTAGCTGTAGTACACAAAACCCTGAACTGCAGTCCAACCCTTCCTGGAATGGATGCACACACTCACTATAGAAGGTCATACTAGGCATGCTCCCACACTTAAAGCCCATGTCTCACAACACAGTGGACTACAGTTATCGGTTATTCGCAGCTGTCTGTACACACACACCAAATTGTACACCATTGATACTTCACACAGGCACATTGGATAGGAATACACACACATATCTAAGGCCAACATAATATATTATATCAAACATAAACACACAGAGACGTGGGGAAGAGAAAGACAGACAGCAACAGAGAGCATCCCATTACGAGTCCTGTCCCACCCATTGCACATCCCATTGGCCTGTATCACATGATGTGCTGATGTCATTCACTGTAGAAATACCTTTGATTAGCCCTCAGCCCTATAGTGTCAGTGGTGCTTGTGATAACTGTGTAACACTACAGTACAAATAGGTATCCATGTAGTAGTTGTAATCTCAGTCCTGTCAAATGCAAAGTTGTGTGAGAGTGTGTGTGTGTTTCTAGATGAATGTGGTTGAGGGCATTCACACTCACTAAATCTTCTATACCCTTCCTTCAGCACTGCAGCTGATGTCACTCACCTTCAAAGATACCTTTGGACAGTTCCCCGGTGTATAAGCTCTGTGGTGCTTGTGATAACTGCTTAATGCTATAGTGTATCAAACTAGTTAGGTAGGAGTTCCAATCCTGATGCTGGTAACTGTGGAAATGGGAGTGTTTGTATGAGACAGTGTGTGTATTCTTGTAGAGACCTGATTTTGGGTCATTCACACTTACAACAATTCCCTTACCCCTCCTTTAGCACTGCTACTGATGTGACTCACCTTCAAAGATACCTTTGGACAGCTTTCCAACATGTAAGCTCTGTGGCACTTATGATAACTGTGTAACAGTGTAGTGTAGCAAACTAGTTAGGTAGGTGTTCCAATCCTGATCCTGGAAACTGTGTAAATGTGAGCATTTGTGTGAGAGTGTGTGTATCTTTGTAGAGACGTGATTTTGTGGTCATTCACAGTTACAACACTTCCCTTACCCCTCCTTTAGCACTGCTGTTGATGTCACTTACCTTCAAAGATACCTTTGGACAGCTCTCTAACATATAAGCTTCGTGGCCCTTATGATAACTGTATAGGTAGCAAGCTAGTTAGATAGGTGTTTCAATCCTGGCAACTGTATAAATGTGAGTGTTTGTGTGAGAGAGTGTATATATTTGTAGAGACCTGATTTTGTGGACATTCACACTTACAACACTTCCCTTACTCCTACTTTAGCAATGCTGCTGATGTCACTCACCTTCAAAGATACCTTTGTACAGCTCTCCAACATGTAAGCAACATGGCACATGCAATAAATCTGGAACAGTGTAGTAGCAATAACTACATAAGTATGGGTTTGAAGCTCATCTCTGGCAAGTGTTTGTGTGTGTACATATGTATGTCTGTACCTCAAAGATTTTGGCCCCATTTACACCCAGTACACATCTCAGTGCCTGACTTTAGCAGTCCTGCAGATATCATCCACCTTAGAAGTACCTGTTGACAACTCTAAGCCATATAAGGTTAGTGGTGCATGTGGTAAATGCGTAACATAATGGTCTGAAATGTTAGATAGAAGTTTGAACCTCACCCCTGGCAAATGTAAATGTGTGTGTAGGGTAAAATATTTTTTGGAATCTATCACCCAATGCCAGTATTTCATACATAGCTAGGGTATTTATATGTTATGCAATCTCTCACCCACTACATCACCCAATGCCAGTATTTACAAGGGCTGGTGATGTTCCTCACCTTAGAAGTACCTTGGGGACGACATCCATCCTATAACCTCCATGGTGTGTGCAATGAATGAGGTACACTGTAGTCACAATAACTACATAGGTATGGGTTTGAATGTCATCCCTGGCAAGTCTTTGTGTGTGTACATATGTATATCCATACCTTCAAGGTTTTGGCCCCTTTTACACCCAGTATACATCTCAGTGCCTGACTTTAGCAGTCCTGCAGATGTCATCCACCTTAGAAGTAACTGTTGGCAACTCTAAATCACGTACGGTCAATGGTGCATGTGATAAATGCGTAACATAATGGTCCAGAAAGATAGTCAGATAGAGGTTTGAACCTCACCCCTGGCAAATGTAAATGTGTGTGTAGGGTAAAATATTTTTTGGAATCTATCACCCAATGCCAGTATTTCCAAGGGCTGGTGATGTTCCTCACCTTAGAAGTACCTTAGGACAACATCCATCCTATAAGCTCTGTGGCCCATGTGATAAATGTGGTACATTGTAGTAGCAATACATAGCTAGGTAGGGTTTGCAACTCAGTTATGGCAAGTGTGTGTGTGTGTGTGTGTGTGTGTGTGTGTGTGTGTGTGTGTGTGTGTGTGTGTGTGTGTGTGTGTGTGATCAGTTTCCTGTGAGGGAGCCGGTGTGATTGTGTAAGAACAGGATCCATTGGGGGTGGGTTTTGCTAAATTATTATGTTGAGGACCTAGTATATGTCACAATCTCTACATTACAAGGCCAACAGTTGTCAAACACTGGAAAGGTTGGTATAGACAATCCACAGCCCTAAATGTGTCAGTATGGATTAGTAACCAATATAGGCAACCCTTCTATTACTCAGAGACCACTGTCCACCGACGTATCATGCACAAACACACTTGGCTAGGCAACAACCACTATATTGGCAGTTCCCCTGCATATTGCCTCACAAATAGTATGCATGGTGTGATTCCAGTGGACTACATGCCTGTTGACCACAACAGTGCCATTGACATCTTAAAGTACTTTGATGTGTTATATCTCCTGACTGAGTGTGTGTTATCCAGCAAGTAAAAGGACATGGCACCCTGTTCCATCCCCTCAGTAGCCCAATCAATGTGTACAGTGGCCCTTTTTCCATGTTCCCCACTGGACACCTGCAACAACTGTAGAGTCTGCAAACAGGTTCCACAAAGGGAATGCCATGCCTTATACACATGCCCTGTATGGACAGATGCCACTAACTCCACTGAATACCCGTATCATACTATCAATGTAGGTGCAATCACTACCTCAGTTACATAGCCAGGTTTCACCAAATGAGGTTCCGGAATGCTACATCAGAAGATACCAATCTGTCCACACAACATGCCCCAGAGACCTCAAGCACACTTCCACACGTCAAAGAACATGCATGTGGGACATGTGCACAACCCAGACACTGTCCATGTTATGGAATATAGATCACATACATGGGAAGCAGTGCACATCACTGGCCACCCACAACAGAAACCTGGGTGAGTAGATGGGGAATACAATACCCACCCCTGGGAACACTCCAGTGACTATACTCCTGAGCCACACTGGGGACTATTATCATGTGGCCTGATCCCAAGGTATTCCTTTGGGCTAGCCTTGTAGAACCTTCAGGCCCATTCACCTACTATACACCTATGAAGCAATGAACCTATGGATTTCAGTACTGGAAAGTGTGTGTGTGTGTGTGTGTGTGTGTGTGTGTGTGTGTGTGTGTGTGTGTGTGTGTGTGTGAGTGAGTGTAGTAATCCCAGTGTGTTTGGTTGATGAATATCCCCTGTGGCTGTGATCATTAGCAATCAGAGGTGTATCCAAACCAGAACATGTACCATTCTCCATTCTACAACAGATGTTGTACATCAACATGTACCTATATACAACCCTCAGCCCTATAATGTGTGAGGCATAAGCAATTACTGTATTACAGACCGGGAATTACCGTGCACATATTGTACCCTGCCTATGACATGGTGGATGTGTCACCACACTGCCATACCCTGTGGGCATGCTGCAGGGCCACATCTTGGTGACACGCAGATGCCTAGAATGGAAATGGGATACAGCATGTGAGAACGCATTCACTCAGCACTTCACTTGGAGGAGAGAGGGGTAAAGCTGGCACTGAATGTGTTGCCAAGACTGTGGCCAATATCTGTTGTCTCAGAATAGGTATTAGCTTTGTGCAGTAACTCGCAGCACTTGTGTTTAATGCTGTGGAGGTTGTTGATGTAATTATCAAGGCTGTTGTAACTGTCATCCATGTCTGCTACATCTCTGCTGTCATAGATGCCTGTCGGGGACTCCATGAGGGATCCAATATTGTGTTTGAGGCTAATAAGGGAGTTCAACAGTTATGGGACACCATCTTTCCCTGCAACAGTGTCCTCCTTCTGAGGTACACTTCAGTAATGACAGGGAACCATCACATTATCTCCCTGTGTTTGGAGGACAGTGTCTGGGTTCTTTTGACTCTGACTAGTACCATGCATTCATGTACCTGTTTGTACAGTGCCTATGTGTATGATTCCACAGTCATGCAGCTACATCCCATTGCCATGGGTGCAGTGAAGACATCCACCCCTGATTTCATGGCTGCAAAGGCAGCTTTGGAGTGTTTCTGCCAGGTGGTTATCTTTGTGGTGATGTGTGGCTGAGATGTTGAGTTCCATGTTGATTACAGCCTGTGTGAATCTCACCATGCAATGATTGAAATCTGGGGATGTGCAACGGTCCCATATTTAAGTGGTCAACACAGGTCAGGATTGTTGCATCCCCTACCAGGGGTCAGTATGAGCTGGTCTAGGCCAATGGAAATGATGAATCCCAGAAGTGTTGGGCAACTGTATTGGCGATTGGCTACTTTCCCCAGATGATGGAGGGGTAGTTGAAGACTCATACTATGTCAGTGTTGCATTGAACCATCAGAGATGGCAGGGTGATGAGGAATGTGCATTGACAGTCTAGGGATATAGATGTGGACCCATAGCAGGTTATGGTCTGGATAGCACCATTACCCCAAGGCAGTTGTACAAGAACTATCTCCAATGCATTATGATGGGATGCTAGTCTGGAGGTGTTCCTATCCATAATGAATATGGAGACAACACCACCTGTGGAGGTGTGGTGTGGTCCATGTTTGGGGGCTGACAGCTGTGGAATGCATCATAGCCTGATACTGCAGGTCTGCTGTCTGCTGCTGTGAACCACCTACCCATTACAGCAGACATGTGTCCTCCACTCCAACAACTGCTATGAGTGACTGCATCCTGACAGTTAGATGTCCACTGTTGAGCAGCATGACCCTCAGATTGCATACATGTATAGCTGTTATGGTGGTAATAACATTAGGAACACTGCCTAATAAGGCACCATAGAGGTGTCAAGATACGTAGCCAGTACCTGGCAGCCCAGCGGTGACAGATGTAGGATATCCATGGCAAGTCATTGGGTTCTGGAAATCATGCCATCCCAAACAGAGAGGTCCAGGATCCCCTGAGAATGACACATAACACGTAAGCCAATGTTGCAGTCAACCATCTGCTGATAGTACATTCTGGGTGGCAGCGGTAAACTGCCAAGGGCTACTGTCACACCTGCTTGAACCACATAATCAGAGAGCTCAACTATGTCTCCTGTCATGTAGTCCAGGGAGGTGTGTCCCAATTCATTCACACCCACATGGATACAGAATGATACTCGTAGTTGTTGTGGAGTGACATGACTGGCTGTGTCATGTGTTAGATGCTGGAATCTGATTGATATTTGGCTGTTACCCACTCCATATTCAACCTAGTGAGTGGGATGTGTGTGCCACAGTATTGAGTTACCCATTATCACTGTATTGTGCAAGGTGGTTAACCTTAGGGGCGTAGGTTAGGGGCACACTGTGTAGGTTATGTGTCCCTTGGCATGTGCCATGTCTTGGTATCAGAGTGGGTATCCACCTTGCTAGTCTGAACTGTTTGGGTAGATGTCCACTGAGTGCCTCTTGGAAGGTAGGTGAATGGCTTTTCACTGTATGTCATGGCTGTCAAAGTGGGTGTTATGGTGAGCTACATGTTCCACATGGTGTGGTGCAGATGTTGATCTTATCCTCTTGACCTGCTAGTCCATTCTTTGCTGGAGAGTGCATATGTTCACATTGGGTGATATATGGGTAACCCTCACAGATCTGAGTGTTTGGAGTTTAGAGGGGAGAGTTATCTGTGTATATGTGGCAGTTGCAACAGTGCCCCAGAATGGACATGTGCACCAGGTCAATGGGTGAAAGCACAGATATCGCCCTTCAAACATGCCGGGAGGGGTGGACATAACTAGTAAGTACTGGGACGACATCTGTGATGAATGAGTACTGATGACAGCTCACATGTGTGCCACACTTCATTATACAATAACCTGGTAAAGTGCCAAGCCATAATGCTAGCTGCCATGCAAGACAGAAAGAGCTAGCATGATGTACAGGTGGAACAGAAGGCAGACTGTCTGCCACCTGTAATACTTTACCACAGCTGTGCAGTTTTTAGCAACTTTGGCCATGTGAAAGTTCACTAAGCTCTGTAGTGCTTGCGGTAACTGCATAATACTATAGCAGACATATCTAGATAGGCAGGAGGTTTAATCCCAATACTGGCAGGTGTGTGTGTGTGTGTGTGTGTGTGTGTGTGTGTGTGTGTGTGTGTGTGTGTGTGTGTGTGTGTGTGTGTGTGTGTGTGTGTGTGTGTGTGTGTGTGTGTGTGTGTGTGTGTGTGTGTGTGTGTGTGTGTGTGCATATATGTGAATCGTACTATCTGGCTCATACTATTTTTGACCTGTGTACTATCCTTTACACTTCCCTTCACTACAGTTTAGTAGACCTGCTGATGTCATCCACCTCAGAAGTACCGTTGGTTTATTTGGGAATGTATAAGCTCTGTGGTGCATCTAATAACTGTATAGCACTATAGTAGGAATGCCTAGATAGGCAGGAGGTTTAATCCTAATGCTGGCAACTATTTGTGTGTGTGAGGATCATATCATGAGTGGCTTATATCATACATGGCTGGTGACCACTTCCCACTGCCATTACTTTATATAGTGTGGTGACAGCATCTGCCTCACATGCAGCAGGTTAAAGCATTGTACAGTCCTCTGAACAGATGTGTCTGGAATATCCATATGTTTGAATCCTATACGTGGTCGGAAGTGGTCTGTGTGCCTTAACAATGCCCATGTATGTGATATTATAGCCAAATGGGCCACAATGAGTGTACTGACAGATATGGCAGCATGATTTAAAATACCTGACTGAAGCATCATGCTGATAGAGCGTCTGACACCCTCACAGGTGGCCTGCCTTGTAGGTGCAATACATGAGTAAAGATGCTTGGTTTTACAAGTGAACTGTACCTGTTATGGGTCACATTAAAAGCTGGAAGAGGTGTGGATTGTCATATTGTGGTCCTACTTAGTATGTAATAGGGACAACTTGCATCTTAAGAGGGGTGTGTACACAATTTATATCCACTGTATAACAGTAGTGCGTCATACATGACCTTACCTTAAGATATTTGTCCAGCATAATTTGCTGGCCTCTTTTCAGATGTCTTGGCACTGACAAGTTGTAAGGTATGCTACAGGAATGCTGAATTCACATCAGATGGGCCCCAGTGGTGACCACTGTGATGCAATAGAGTTAACCCCCAGCACAAGTGAACATGCACAACAAGCAATATAGCTATTACATAAAGCAATATAGCTATTACTGATGGATATCTGCATGGTAAATTACATGAACTTCACATGCCTGAGGTATTGCCAGGCAACAACAGAACAATGTAATACTCACCAGCTTCAGGCTGCTGTCCCATATGCAGACCAGAGGGTTCTAGGTAGTTGTGAAAGGGGGTTATTGTCAGCAGACGCACATGTGGCCTTGGTATAGGATGGATGCAGCATGTCTGCACATCTACAGTACTATGTGCAATAATACACAATGTCCTGTCCTCACCATAGATGTGTACCTCTGTGCATTAGAAAACCCTATCAACAACTGCATCGGACCTGACACATGCATGTAGATACAATACAGATACATGTAAGTCTGATACATTAGTGTACTAATCCCCACTGGGCCCTTACCTGCACGCTCCTCATCCAGTGTGTGTGTACAGCCCACCTCCACAATGCTTCCCTCAGTATCATGGCTTGTGCATTCAGCATGTCACCCAAGTGTGGTGAGGAGCTCCATGGTGGGTGTCAGTGGAGGCTGGATGGCTGGGCCCCCACCTGTGTCTAGCTGGTCCCTTGCTACAGCAGCAGCCCATTGATGGGCATGGCATTTGAGGTCGGTGGCTCGATGCTGCACATTCCCGTAAGTTCTGTTGTGCAGGCCGGCATCATTTACCCTGTGGACCACACTGTTCCACAGGGCAGTCCACTCCTACACATCTTCTGCTTTCCATCCACAGGACAGGGCATAATGTCCAATCACATATCGGGTGATGATGTCTGTTTCCCCAACAGAGAATGCTGGTAGGCGAGCATCCTGCATGTTACCTGGAAGACATAAACAGGAAAAGGACACAGGACCTCATACGGATGTCAAAATGCACATCAACAGTTGATATTACTTCCAAATAATCCAGACTACACCGGAAACCTCCAAGCTATCATGGCTATAGCAGCTTGCATTACACACCTGTCCCAGAGCTATCTTATTCCCCAATGTTGGACACTTGATTGCATAATTCTCTATCCTCCATTCATTTCTGTGTAGAGGGCTGACAGTGATCATCTTCCATGTGGATGGTGTGTGTAGGGTGGCAGGTCTTTGTTTGACTGTGGCGTGTGATGGAGCTCTGAGCACATGCCTGAGTTCATGTAAGAGGCAGACATTGATGTTATTATGCCCCATGGAGATCTACTCTTGTTGCCATCAGTAGGCAATATGTACATGCTCACCATTGTTGTGGGAAGGAGTGTGGTTGATGCGCATATCTCCATGTACAACTGGGGTGGACAGGCTGGTGATGTTCCCACCTAACCTGTGTGATGCAGGTTGCCTATATCCATGGCATGTGTGTATGAGGTGTTCTTTACCCCCAGTACAGGGTGAATTGTGTTGTTTCATCTGAGACGTACAACATATGTGGAGACACAGTTGCAATTGTCCTTGGTGGTGTGGATATGTCCAATTCATAGTCATAGTCAGCCTTACAGGACATCACCTGTGAACTTACCTGCTTGCTCAGATATAGGTGGACTTGCTTCAGAGTTGTTGCCTGCACCTATGTGTCCCTGTACAGCCAATGTAGCAACCTATTATGTGGTTTGTGTATTGCTGCTGTCCACCAAAGGGGATTACTCCTCCTTGGTGAAGGCTGGATATACAGGTCAGGTACTGCTGTGTCCATATAGCTACAGTGGATATAAAGGGTACACACCCCTGATACACTGACTGGTATTTGTGCAACTGGAACATGACACCACAATAACTCATTTCATAACAATTCCCACCTGTAGTGTGACCTTTAGTCTGTATAATTCACTTGAAAACATAACAATCTGGTCTGTGAAAACATATGGAAATAATACTCAGTATAATAAGCCAGTTGAATGAGTGTGCACACCCTTAAGCTTGTGTATGCACCTCTTGGGATGGTTACAGCATTCATCCATCTTGGTCTGGACTCTAACATCATGGCACATCTTCACTTGGCAACAGTTGCTCACCTTCCTAGAAACACCTTTGATTGTATTGCATTAGAATTGGACAGATTAGGGGTCACATTCAAGATGAGAAACATTATGAAATGATCTTCTGTGGCCTGGTTGTCATACAGCACACAAACCTGGCATTCCAACAGGGGTGTGTGCACTTGTGATAGCCACTGTATATAGGTGTTGATATAGCTGGTAGTGGTAGACACGGACAGAGGGTCTGAACACAGGTGGACACTTCTCTGAGTAATACCCGATAATCATGCCTACCACAGTACCCGCATCAGTGTCAGGGAAATGCAACCACCAGTATCTGTACACATATATGTCGGTTGAATGAACTGACACTGATATAACACACATGTGCAACATGCACAACCTATTTGTGTACAGGGACTGTTGAAACCCATGTGATTAGTTTTGTGCCTTCCAGCTTTACATATGCATACATACACATGTTCAGGGGATACCTGGTATACATTTCTGTTGAATGTAAGTATGGCACACTGCATTTACATTCTTGCTGCTGAATCATACTTCTTAACCTGTGACAGCAGTATGTCTGGACAATGGCACACATAAATGGGTGTCAAAAGGGACATCAGTATTGATACTGTATTAATATAGCTGCACCATACATTAGTACATTGATTGCACAGTAGGGTTTGACATCACTGTGATAACCTGGAATATGTCCAACAGTCATAAGTAGGCTATTATGTTACAATGCCATTGCTCACAGACCTGCCAATGGTTTGGCTGACATAACACAGGTATATGTGTATGTGACTACAGATATCAGTCACAAATGTGCTTATTGTCCATCAGAACATTCTACAGTTGAATGTTATTAAGTCAATATATCACATGCAGTTCAACACACATGTCTGCAACAGTACTCTACTGTGCACACACCCTCTATAGGTGGCTTAACTTTACAAGGCAAACGTGTCATACTCATAATCACAGGTAACATGGATATGGAAAACATCCCATTAACTGGCCTAGCAGTGACACAGTCACAACTGTTTGACAGACAGCCCTGCGGTTGTTATATATGAGCTGTCCTTTCTCAGGTGGGTCAGGCTCCTGAGCTGTGATCCCACCTCACAACCTCTCAGAGCATCACATTTGGACAACGCCTAAAATGATGGGGGGATAAATAGGGACCAACTTTAAATATACCTGTTACAAACATAGGAAGTTCATAGAATGATACATTTAGCATTACAGTGAATATTCTTAAGGATGTGGAGTATTAAACTCAAGTTTTTGTCATTACCTGATGACTTCAATCCTCAGCTATTTGCCAGTAAAGTACAGATCTCAGGAGTAACAGACAAAAATACATGATAGTAAAATGTGGACATTCTGTGAGGATCAGTACAGTTGAGAGGTACATCTGCGATGTCTACCACTGAAGAGAGGGCCAGATGCTATGGCCATAGCAGCTCTTTAGCAGGACATTAGTATAGCATGTCTTGTTGGGACATATATTCCTCCAAATCATATTTCCCATTATTACAGACCAAGTACTACATTCAATTACTTATTTACATGTTCCACTTACCTTTTTTCTTTCTTCGCATTTCCACTTTGTCTCATTTGTTACTTTTCTCTCTCCCTGTGCACTACAGGGATAGAGCTGGTTTGAATAGGTGGCAGCATGGCTTCTGTAGGTGATGCTCATGACCAGGTGATGGCCTGTGCACCTACTGGGGCTCCCCATTTTCTAACTGCATACAGAGCAGCTGTGTAGTTCTTCCAATAGCCAATGTCATGGCAACACACTCCTATAAATGAGTACTCCATGTAGGAGTTGCCCTTTCCCTTACTTGCAAAGAAGACATCCTGGAGTTGTGCGGGCTACTACCTCTTGCAACAAGACTTGTGGAGACAAGCCAACTAAATGGTGGGGAAGGTTCAAGACTTAGGAGCAGAATGTGAGTATTGCTGTTATATGTGCGGAATACTGCTAGTTTAACAGGGTTTGTCTGCACATGCTACTTCTGCATGGGGTTCAGTCTGACAAAGTTCTGTCTCTGCATTGCTCTCAACTGTAGGCCCATCCACATAATGGCCACAGGTTAGCCTGTTATGTATGGGCTGTTCCCCAGACAGGTGTTGTCTTTGGCAAATCAATTGCATACTCTGGTGATTGCATTATGTAGATGGTAACATCCATTTGTTTTTCTGACTTTATATCCCTCAGAAAAGATATGTTACAACAAACCCTGTAACACCAGCAACTTTTTCAGTGTATAACAGCAATATTTCATGTATGGCCGTGTATTTGGGCTTCTGTCCACCAATTATGTCAGGATTTGTCCAGATGTCATACAGTAGTAGGTGGATAGGTATACTGGTCTACCATTATTTACTGCTGCAATTCCTGCTGATGGGAATGGCTGGGAAACATGTTGAAGTCTGTACATTCAAGTGGTAGGTGTATAGATAATGCTTTTAGATGGCCTTGTAACATATTTTATGTGGGGGACAGTAACACGTGTTTTAAAACTAGGCTGTTAGAACATGTCAGACATATTACTGCTAAGACACATGTCAGTTCTATAGCTGTACATTTGAATAAATCACACCATGGGGACATTAGTGGGTCTCAAGGTACTGTTTCTGAAAGCATCTGTTCCTCAGTGTGATAAAACATTCATAAAAGGACAATTGTTATGCACAGACTTCAATGTATTAATATTAACTGTGATACTTTATCCCGTAGGGGGTTAAATGAAGAGTGTAATTGGAGGCTGTGTATTCAATTATAGATTAGATATCAGAGTATAATAAACGTGTGAATTACTGGCTGCTTGTATTTTTCTTTGCTATGTTCAGACATTTTATATGTTTTGCTAAGAGATTGTTGTATGTCTGGCAATTGTGTATGGCCTATCATGATTTTGTAGCAGTGTACTGTTCACTCTTTTATTTGGACTGTGGGGGGGAGGGGGCAGATATGAGAGTTATGGCTGCTTTTGTATCCAAATGTGCATGCTGCCCCAGTTGTGCGTGGTCTATCAGCAGCATAACTTTGGAACATTTATGCATATATATATATATATATATATATGTGTGTATATATATATACATATATATATATATATATATATATATTGTTGTACACCTATATGGATATTCCTACATATCTCACTCTCTATGTATGTATGTTTCTATTCATATATATATTCATATATATTCATATATATTCATATATATATATATATATATATTTATATATATAGATACCAATCCTTCCTAATTGCACACTTGTCTCTTCCCTATTGTAAACTGGCTGTAAAGAAAGGTATGTTTGAGAAAACATCCTCAAGCAATACAGCTGAGGTGCCTTACTGGTAAATTGCATAGGCTATGGTGTGCAAGGTCCTGGGTTCAAGACATGCAAGGGCTGTTTATTTTGTTGCTAGGCAGAACAAGGACTGCTGGATACAGAGTGGTTAAGGCAGTTTTGAGCAGCTTTTTAAGGGTTTGCCCCATGGTAAGCAGTGCTAACGTATGGTTAAATGAATAGGCACTTACACCTTGCAGTCTTTGCTTACCAGTGTGCAAATCTGCTTAGCATTTACATTTAGCATTACATTTAAACAATGGTTACACCTGCTATGCATAGCTTAGCTTTGGTAACCAGTAATCACATTCCAGTCTGATAAAATAGCAGGGTAATGACATCTTTAATAAGTGTACTTAATTCCCTGTACATAATATGCTTCTATGTACTGTCATTACAGTAGCAAGGGGTGTGAGTATACTTTATGGGACACCTTGATATACATGGGTAGTAGCACAATCTTTTCTCTTTGGATTTGTTTCATACATGGGTAATATCCCTAGTTATATGCAGCCACACTTGCATGTTACACCAGCGACAGTGCACTGGTTGACAAAAATAGTTTAACACATATGGTATCATTACGTTAGTACTTTTAACAGTGCTTTTTCAAATAAGAGTAGATTGCAGATTGTAGTACTGGAACCATACACCCCTGCAGGCATAGCTGGACTCTGAGTACTGAGTACCTTGTTTTAGGTGTTTGAGCTGTATGTTTATATGTATCTCCTATTGGATATCAATCTGATATGTTGATATTAACTGTAGACTACTACATTCTTTGGACATGTCATTGAGGACTGCTGTCATGTAGTAATGGAATACCTTTCAGTTTCAGATGTGTAACTTTCAATAGATTCATCCTAATGCATAACCTGTTGGCTATCTACTTTCTGTCAGTCCTCTGTAGAGATGTGCAGATGTTAGGTATTGCTACAGCCTTACCACTACGTAGGTGCCCACATTGTATTGTGCTGTGGGCCTGGACACTACTGCTAGATCCAACATATGGGACATTCCTTAATGTGGGCCTTGCCTCATTTCATTGCCTGTGTGAGGGACATTACAGAGATGGTGGCCTACAGATTCAAATACAGTTGGTGGCAATACATCACAGGACATGTGGTGACAGCCAACCAACATGGGGGACATATCTCTAGATTTGTGAACAGATTCTGTGTCATTAGTACTGTTATACACATGGTGGATTGATAGATTGACAGGATTTGTGTGGACATGCATTTAGTGCATGACGTCATGACTCACAGTGATATGTCTCTGACATACCTCTGCACTGGCACGCTGTCCACAGACTGGCCACATCTGCCTCTCATGTTTTGTGTGTTCACCAGACAGTTGGTGTCCTTGGTAAATCAGTTGTGGACTCTGGGGAATGCAGTCAGTAAATACTCACATCTGTTGGTATTACTGACATCATATTCCTCATACAGGATGTTACAACAAACCCAGTGACATCTGCAACTGTCTCAATGTATGACAGCAGTATGTCCCATCTACCTCTGTGTGTGTGCCTCTGTTCCCACCTAGTGATATAGGGGTTGATGCTGAGATTACTGAGTGGGGAATGTTATTGAAGGCTTTGACCAGATCAATGTAGACTGTATGTGTCACCTTGTTTTCATCCACAGCTCAGGTTACTGACGGCAAGAGGGTGACCAGGTTGAATGAGCACGTATACCCTACCCTTCACAAAGGTAAACTGTGTGGGATCCTGAATTGGCAGATTCCCATATCCCTGTTTATTAGGTGCATGATGATGCATTCCATAGCTTCGCATAACAGACTTGTCAGGCAGTTGGGGCAGTATTTCCCAGGGTCTGTAGTTACACCTCATTTGTGGGGAGTGGTGACTGTAGCAGTGCACAATTCAGTAGGGACAATGCCTGAGGTGAGGCTGTGCTTGAACAGGGCACACAGGTAAGGTGCCAGGTCACTCTGTAGTTCATGTAGAACACAGCCAGGGATATTCTCAGGTCCCATAGAGGCTGTATTCTTGGCCTTGGACAGTGGTGTTGTAACCTGTGCTGCAGTAATACTGGATGCCTGGTGGTGTACTGGTATTATGATTGGTCCCTTGGGGAGGGAGTGAGGGGTACTGTTTGCACTCAAGATGCCAGCCAGTATATTGGCATTATTTGTTGTCTCAGTCTGGGAGGTACCTTTGTCTAGTAGCTGAGAACAATTCATGGTATTGCCATGGAGATTATTTATATAACTGTATGAGGCCTTGTGGTTGTCTTTACTATGTGTTCCAAGTCTGTTCTCACAGCTAACTTTGTAGTATTTGATGAGGGATCTCAACTATTCATTGAGGCTGATAAGGGTTTATTTCCTGTCTTGGGACTTCACCTTATTCCATATTTGTTCCTTCATTCTGTTGTACAGTTTCTTTACGGCAGGGGACCGCCAGATCAGCTTTCTTTTTTTGGAGATGAGGGTTCTAGTTGTATTGGGTAAGGTGGTATCCTTGCATTTGTTTATGTGTTAATAGTGCATTGTTGTTTGATTCAGCTGTCATGCAACTAGTCTCCATTTGCATGGCTGACGTGAGGTTAGCCACCTCTGCTTTTATGAGGCCATAGTTAGCTTTGGAAAGGCTTTTTCATGGTGGTTACCTGTGTAGTGCAGGTAGAATGGCTGTGGATTTCCAAAGGTGATTATTTTGTATTCAGATATAACATGTGAGGTGTTGACTATTGGTGTAGAGCCACAGTCACCCATGTTAGGAAGGACCAGGTCAATGTGATGAGCATGTGCATTGGTACATGAGTAGCTTTCCCACTTAATGGTGGGGTAGTTGAAGTCAACCAGTATGATACTGTTAGGTTGGACACTAATATTCTCCGGGGTGTTTATGGACATGGAGTGTAAGTCTTGGGACATGTATGGGGACCTATCACAGGCTACAACCTGAACCATTGTCTTACCCAATGTCAGCTACGCCTGCAGGATCTGTAATGCATAATGTTGGTCTACCACTCTGGAGGTGTGTGCATGCTTTATGAATATGAAAATATCACCATCTATGGAGCCTCAGTCCATGTTCTGCAGCCAAAATTTGTGGAATTAATTATAGGCTGGTGCAGGGGTGCTTCCTGCTGCCTTTATCCAGGTCTCTGTTACAGAACAGATGTCATTGTTCCCCATTTTAAGGAATACTTCCAGTGAGTGATTTTGCAGATTTAGAATTCCAGTGTGCAGCAGCATGACCCTCTGATTGCATGTCTTTCTAGCTGTCATATATTTCTGTATATTTATGTATACGTATATATATATGTATATATATGTATTTATTAACATATATATATATATATATATATATATATATATATATATATATATATATATATATGTATATGTGTGTGTGTGTGTGTGTGTGTGTGTGTGTGTGTGTGTGTGTGTGTGTGTGTGTGTGTGTATGCATATATGTGAATATGAATGTGGATGTATCTCTCTCTCTCTCTCTATATATATATATATATACATACATATATATATATATATATATATATATATATATATATATATATATGTATCATGTATACATTTCTCCACATATGCATCTCCATACATATATACATGTATATATAGACTACCTGACTAATTCTACAGACTCCTTTCCCTGCTGCTGGATGACTGTACTATCTCATATGTTTGGGATGTCGTCACTATTTTGTAGGGCTCACATGGTGCAATGGTACATTACTTTGATCATAGTTTACAAGGTCCTGGGTCCAGGACCTGGCAGGCCTTATTATTTTGTTGCAAGGCAGAACAGTTCAGGTGTGGAGGAAGGGATAAGGGCAATAATTACAAGAGGTCCCTAGTTTGGGCCCCTTCACCCCCTATTACACAGCCTTTGGTCAGATTTGTTGCAGTGAGAGGTTCAGAGTGTGGATCCGATGTCTGAATGAACTACATACGTATATATATATATATATATATATATATATATATATATATATATATATATATCGATGTGTGCAAAATGGACAGCTATGTATGGGGTGAACTTTTTTTTGGGGGAGGGCAGATTGCCTGCATTTTTAAAGGTGAAAGTGGGATGTTGGGGAAGGATAGTAGGTATATTTGGGGAGGTAGGTTGGGTAGGAAGACAGATAAGACAGCATTCAGGGGTGGTATATGACACATGTGGGGAGTAAACACCTTGGACGGGGAGGGGTGTTTGGAAATCAGAAGACTATGAGCCCCCAAATGAAAACAGTGGGACTGAGGTCCCCAACCATGGGCTGTCACCACTCCACCTTCACGGTCCCAACGGTGGCTGTGTTGGTGGCTGAGCAGGAGGGCAGGCTGGTCCTCTAATTGCACCAGATGGCCCTCAACCTGGTGTAACAGATCTCCAAACTCCTTTCGGAGCTCGCTACATACCAATCCCCGGACCTAGCTTTGGGTGACAGTATCCTGTCCGCGCCTGCTCTGGGGGGGATGAGCCCCATCCCCTGAGGTGGTTCCACCCGAAGGTGGTGCAGGACTAGCAGATGAGGAGGTCCCGGGGTGAGTTCCAGATGTGCTGGGGCCCGGTGCCATGGCCAGATGAGGTAGGAGAGGTGGGTCCGCTGAGACTGGCCTTCCCAAAAGTGCTATGATGTTGCAGTTTTAGAACATATGTGGGTTAGTAATAGTCAGCACAATCCTGGATTAGTTATAACAGCATGCACAGATATACCCATTAACCCAAAACAACAGATTTGGAACAGTTGCATAACAAACAAAACACATGCATATATGGAACCACAGTGGCCATTACAACAGCATGCAAGTTACATTGACAGCAACAGACCACCAATGATAGTATTTCAACATGGAACATTAATAGAAACACATTTCAATATTTGTTGAACAATAAGACATATGTCCCAATAGTAGGTTTGGTGTAAAACATACCCATTGATTTGTATGTTTAGATTATTGTTGCAGATATGGTGGGGGGAGAGATGTCAATTAACAACTTGTATATCCTTGCAGTACTCACAACTTTAATGATCATTGCTCTGATCATTACTCTACAGGTATTATTACAATACTCTATGGCCTTGATTTGGCCAGTGGTATGTTTGTACACAGTGTATAATTCAACAGTCTTATAGCTACTTTCTACTTCTCTTACCTGGTAGACCTGTGGGGGGAATGTTTGTTAACACTACCTGACTGTTTCTACACATATTCCCAAAATCCTAGTTAAAATTATGTATACAGCTTACTACCACTCCCAAGATTCAAACCATGGCTGTGTCTGCTAAAAATGTAACACTCTGTGGTTCATCAGAGTGAGCTATTAAGAAACTGCTGTCTCTTTTTTCAGTGTTTTCTCTCTAAGTTTCTCTTGGTTGTACAATCTGACCTTGTAATTACAACATTCTTATACAGACATTCTAGACATATTTTTATGTAGCACAGTGTTGGAAACAGTGGTTAACACAACATTACTATTCAGATATCAGATCTTGGTGAATGCAACATTTCATACCCTACAATACCACAGTAAACACAACCATCCAGGATTTAGAACTTTATTGCCAGGCAGTTACACTTTTATTTAAATATGACCTATATGGGACTATCACTGTCATATTGTCTTGATTATTTAGTACAAACCATACACATTTTTATACTGCCAGGTGACATTTTACTCCTTTATATGTATTTGGTATGGCTACTACAAGCAGGATTGTTACTCACCAGCCTCGCGACGCAGCCTTTGCAACCTATTGGCATGGGCTTCCTGGTTCACAGCCCACTCAGCTGGAGCTATAATGAAAATAGAGAAACATTTATGCATACCTATCCATCACATACACAGGCTGGACTTTGGTAAACAGTTATTGCTATGAATACTTACACACTTCTGGGACATCTCCCCTCTCTCTTGCTTCTTGGACCCACTGTTTTAAGAGCTCCCTCTTCCTCCGTTTCAAGTTGGCATTGTAGTGCTGGACCTGCTGACCAGTCCGAGGAATACCAGTGGCACTGGTGAGATCATGGGCGAGACTTTTCCAGACTTCCGCTTTATAGTGGGAGCCCTGGTACTGGTCCTGCAGCAGTCTCACATCATGTTTTTTTACCAGGAGTCCTACATGACCTTGGACTCCTGTATGCCCTGCCCCAGCGCTGTGCCCAAAAGTGCATGCCCTCTCCAACACTTGCCATACTGCCTACAGTGGTGAGCTACAACCAGTTATGAGCTTTATTCTCACCTGCGGGGTTTAAATACGGTCAATTTCCCTCCCTTTGCCGTGATTGGATGGTTTTGAAAAGGCTGAGCTAAGCTAAGCTACGGGCAAACCTGCTTAGCTAAGGTTGGCAGTCCTTAAAGGGGCAGGTTCAGCAATGCTTACCAATGGGCAAATCCACTTAACTGGGCTGCTCATTGCTTAGTATTCATATGTACACAATGCTTACACCCGGTCAGCATAGCTGTGCAATGCTTAGCATTTCTTATGTTTTATCTTATTGGACTACCACCTGTATGGGATTAATTCATCATTCATTACATAATATAGATTTATTTATCTTCCCTGAAATCCCTCAATGTGCTGTAATTACATGTATTCTTGTGTGACTATACTGTATGGGGCACTTGTGTTTATATGGGGGTTTCACTACTTTATTACACTGACACCTTACATCTGGGCCTAATACACTACTTTGGTTGAGAAATATAAGTTACTTTTTACATATAAATATATATATATATATATATATATATATATATATAGTTATAATTATATATATATATATATATATATATATATAATATATATATATATATATATATATAAATAAATTATTATTTAATGTTTACACATACAAAATGGAAATGGCTTTGGAGGAGGCTAAAAACCGTGAATGACTACATGCAAGCTCACTACACTAACTGCTACACTATTTATGCTTATGCTGGATGTCTGTTCTGCTTTTTTTACTATCCTTCAGCTGAGCTAAGCATAGCAAGCATAACTACACAACTGCACAAGCTACACAACTTTATTTATACATCTGTAAAAAACATTTGTTGTGTATATTAATGGTTTCCTTTAAACCAGGAGCATAATCTGAACCTAATTGTAACTTTCCGCCATAGGGATGATTGTCCCTTACTTTGTCCAGAATAACTTTACTCTGACAGGTTGGGAGGTGTGCACCCATAAATGCACGTTTACTAACACTATCCAAAATAGAAAAGGTAAACTTCTTAAAGCCTTTACAGATAGTAGAATGTCTACCTAGTGCATTTGTTTGATCTTTTTTCTTTATTGCCAAAATATGTTCAAGGGGTGTGTTTCAGAGAACACTGTTCCACGACACCCCTCATTAGGCAGCACAACTCATTCTTTTCTTTACAGCATCTTGTAGTCATGCCTTCATGAATATGCATGGTGCGCTTATTCTTGCACGGAAGTTTGCTGAATCCTGGGGAATGACTTTTCCATGTGAAGGTGAGACTTTTATTATTAATTTAACTAAAGAGACATTTAAAGATGTGCAGATTCAGATAAGTATAAGTTTATCAGTTATTCCAGCCAAATGTGTTGATGTTGCAAACACCTTCAGACAAACTGTATGTTCAGAAACTGAATATAGCTTTCATTTAACACAACACTAATTTTGATAGTAAAAACAATCCATTCAAATGAAATACATCAAGTTCCTTGACTTGTTTCATTCGCTTGGTTTGTTGGTTGGTTCACACGCCTTACAACCTTTTGTTTTGGATAGTACAAAGAATTGTAAGCCACCTACTTTTAACTGCCCTTTACATTCCACCTTTCAGACTTTTCAGGATGTGTGTAAATTAGAACTTTTTCATATTTCAGCTGGTAATTCTGTGAAATCATATTTTAATATGTCAAATGAAGAAAATGATGCATTGAAAGCTTTGAGAAATAATAAAGATCTCAAGTTTATGAAAGCTGTTAAAGGGAAAGGGATGGTTATTATGCATAAGAATGGCTATATAGAGGCAATAGAAAATGCTTAATAATGACAACGAACCGGTTAAGGTGACTGTATGAAGTACATCAGAAAATAAGCATATTAACTGTGTACTGCTAGATTTATTTATATAACAGTAAATACCCAAACATGTAGAATTTAAAATTTTCATCTAATATTAGACCTAAATTGGGAGTTATGCTTGGTATACCAAAAATACGTTTACATCTACCTCACTTTAGACCAGTTGTGCCTACTGGGAGATCAGTAACAGAAGGTATTTCAATTGTGTAGACATTTTTTAAATCCTCTGGTCGAGGCTTTGTCATTTTATGCAAAAGATTGTTGGCAATTTTTAAGTAAATTAAAGTAATATGACTTCAACAAGAGTAGAACTTGAAAGCTCACCGTGGATGATAAAGCACTTTTTTACTTCCTTACCTATAACAGAAGGAATATAATATATATATTTTTCATTTGTAAATATACTGATTGCTTAAATAAGATTGCTACTATTTGTTTTCTGATGGAATTATATTTGAACATCATTTTTTTAGTTTTAATATCTGTTACTATTGACAATTTAAAGGTGTTGCTATGGTGACAACATTGGCTCACTCATTTGCTAATCTTGTGATGGGATGATGGGATATGGAGGTTCTGCCTTTAGTTCCTTTATTTAATCAAGTAATATTTTATGAGATGTGTGATTTGTATGTTATCTGGAATGCTACTCATGATGAACATATTAAGATCATTGAACAGATAAAGTGTAACCTGCCTTTTTCATAACTTTGTATGGGAGATGTTAGTACTGTGGTTAGTGTTTTGGATATTATAATAACCGGATATCACTAATGCACACTACACCAGTAAATATCTTTCTTTTATTAAAAACAACATACCTAAGGGTCATTCTATAAGGGCTTCTAAACTGACCACTAATGATCAGACTTTTGTAAAAGAAACTGAGAAAATTATTAAATTATTTGTGTATAGGAGTTATAGCTCTGATGATTTAAATAATATAGCATTTTTTTAATAAACAATAGGCAAAAATCATATCCCCTGATTTAATTAAAGGTATAGCCGAAGTTAAAAAAGATGAGAAAATGATGAAAGGAAGCATGACAATATGTTTATGGACATTCCTGTTGATGCACAGTCCATTTACAGGCTTTAGTAAACAACTGGAAAATTATTGAAAGGAACAGTGAACTGACAAGCATGATCAGAGCAAGTCCGCTTGTCTACAAAAAAATTAGAATGTTAGATAACTTTTACAGGATGACAAAACATACCAGGAAATTAATTTTAGCAATAGAGAAAAATATACTTGTAGCAGTGGCATGTGGAAAACCTGTTGGTTTGTTTTAAATGAGTAATTAATACATTTGGCATTTTCTGATAAAATTATTAATAGCAAGGAATGATACATGTATCATAAGAAAGGGTTAGTTTACATTCTTTAGGTGCACAATGTGTAGCATTTTATATAGGAATGACTACAGGAACTCTGAGAGAGTGTTTTAAAACACCAGTCTGCCATCAAGATTCAGGTATCCAATAATGCTGTACATAAACATATACATACATTTCCTGAGCATAGTAATTTTTTATGTTTTTTTGGAACATCTACCAGTTGATTATATTACGCAGTACAAGAATGGAATAGAGCAAAGAGAAACTTAATGACAACTCATAATGCTAGTGGACAAGTTAATGGATCTGAATGAAATTATTAATTTAATATGTTTAAAAAATAATGAAATTTAACTAGTTTAAATATTTAAAAAATGCTCACAATTTTCTGTTTATTGTGTGATGCTTTGATTGTAGAATGATATTCATGTGTTTTAAATTTTGACATGATGGTATTATATCAACTGACAAGTAGGAAGACTGTTGTATTTTTTCTGAAGAAGTACTTTTAATGTGGATGAAAGCACAAAATAAATATATAATGCATAAAATATTTTTAAATATACTGAAATGCCTGCAAAAATAGCATTTGTTGACTAGGAAAAAAAATTGCAGTCCATTGGTAACAGTGCAGATTTCTGTTACAATGGACACCATTTTTGTTTTCCTAGTCAGCAAATGTAGTTCCTTGGGAAAGGGGCATATTCCCCTTCCTTGGGGATATTAAAGGACATTATAATGACTGTGTGTCATCTCTGAAAATGTTTAATGTTTTCTATGGTTATAAAAATGTAATAATCTAATGACATTCATATTAAGTTGTTACAGTACTGTCTATGTTCACATAGTAGAACAGTTTGATGTTACAAATTCATGTTGCTTGCTCCGGAACTGTTTTTCATTGACAAATTGAAATAACATAAATACAATAAAATAAGAATAAAAAAATGATGCATGCCGTCTTGAACATCAGAAGTTAAAAGTGCTCTCTGTTTTAAATTTTAGAAACTTTTTTTCTTAAACACCTTCACCACAATACATTATCAAATCCTTGTTTTCCAAACTTCATGTTTTTTTTTTCATTCCCTTAATCTCCACTTAGTCCACCTCTCTTCTTCCTCACCTAAAATATCCAAATGTAGTTCTCTAGTCTTGCCAGATAACTTTCCTTTCTCCTACTGATTCACTTGCATCATCCATGTTTACTCTTCATAACATGCAAACAACACTTCCT
>NC_056728.1:1811220905-1811393405 GCF_019279795.1 Protopterus annectens | reverse complement strand
AAGTCCCCTGCCCTTTTTCTGTAAAGAAGGACCTTATTTACAAGAATGGCAAATGTACCACAAGAATGGCAAATGTACCTGAAATCTCTATGTGCAGCATCACTAAAGATAGTCTAAGCTTTGTGCAATAGAGAGATGATACCCTGTTTACTGCCTGGGTGACCTAGGTTTGATTGGCAGCCTGGATGCTGGAGGAATTGACCAGTGTAGGTAAGAGTGGGCAGTTGATACCACCTCACTTATCCTGGTGAGCAGAGGTGCAGAGAGATGACTCAGTATTATGCAGTGCAGACTCCTATGGTGATGTCAATGTACAGCATGCAGCTTTGGGAACATGCACTGCTTCTGCTAGGCTGCAATATGTGCCACAAGTTGCTGTCACATACTACATGCAGTATTTCTGCTTGGCAGAGATATGTAGTAGGCTTCCAGGGGGCATGTGCAGCAGTGTTCTTGATACTCTGGAGGGAAAATGGCATTGTGGACCCTAGCATATGTAAGCACAATTGTTAGCCACCATGAATTGGAAACTCACTACATTAATCAAAAATCCCTAATGTTTACACAGAAGATGGCCTCTCATGATTGCAGTCACTCTAACGTGATGAACAGACTGGCTGACTTTGGGAGTTATAATGACTGGCAGGCAGTGGGGTGAACATTATTCACAGTAAAAGTGTCCATGTGATGTGGAAGAAAAGTCTGGCTGTCTGCTCCCATTCCCTGTGTGTCAGATAAACTCTATGGAAGGCATTGGCCCTTCAGGAGGTTGTTAAAGTCAGATGCATCTCAATATCATTAGATGAACAGAAGTTACAGCCTATACAGTATATCAGACAAAAAAGTGCCTATGTGGCAGATGGAAATTTTACCAGACAGTGCCAGGAAGATACATTAATAGTGGTACAAAAATGTGACATTTTATTTGAAATATGACTGTTTCTTTTTGATATTTTTTAAAGCTCACCACCAGCTGCTCACATGGCACACCACATCACCACTGACGCACGTACGTGATTGGGAAAAATAATTGCTGACCTGCCACTTGTGCAGCATCTGACATGGGGTCATTATGAGCAACATCCTATTAGATACAGTTTCACCTTACAATTACTGGGAGTTTCAGGAAGTCTGAAGTCATTCTGATGTCATGTTTTAAAATACTAAATATGGCTAAGTTTTCTTAACTGGTTGAATTTTTAAGTTTGCCACCATATACTTACATAAACCGACTTAAAACTCTCACCTCAAGACCACTCACATACATGAAGAACTTGGAAAAAAAATCACTTGATTGTCACTGGTGCAACATTTGTCACATTCATAAAGCTTTTATAAACAGTGACTGTTTGGCTAAAGTTTCACCTTACAGTTATTATGAGTTTCAGAACACTCGATTGCATTCTAATGTTATGTGTAAGCAATATTTCATCCCCGTATATACTTACATTCATGCCACACTGCAAACAGAAGCTCAATACACTCTGAGAAACCTGAACCATCTACAACCAGCACTATAACAGACTGGTATGTATGTTAGAAAAGTCAAACCAAATGCCTCATGTCCTCCACACCCTATTGTCTCGGGACCACAAGGTGGCTAATGGCCCTTTTTGTTTCAGTGACTACTCCAATCATGATACAGTGATGCAGTGACTTATACTGTGTGGTAAACAGACAGCAGCAATGAAACATACTCAAAACTCACACAACCTGGACCCTTTTTACTAATCCAAAAAACACCAGTTTGTATTGTCTCTAATATATAAGAGCAATTTGTATTGGCTCTAATATATAAGAGCAATTTGTATTGGCTCTAATATGTAAGGTTTTGTGATGCTTGTATTAATTAAAGGTCTGAAGAAGTGGGACTTATTTCCCATGAAAGCGCTTACCGAATAAAGAGTTGTTTATATTTTATTCTAAGTGACTTTTAGTCTTCCTTGCCTGTTGGTTGGATCCTTGGATGCAGTTGTGGTGTTTAATTCTTTTCATTTTTACTAATCATTTCTCCAGTAGCCATGACAGATTATCACAGCAACAGATAAAGAGACAGAGAGAGAATATGGCAGCTGATGTAAGTGGTCAATAGTCAGTAGAAAGGGACCTGTGTCTTAAGCCAGAAGGTGAACATGAAAGCAGGTATTTAGCAAAGTAAAGAAGTGAAGCCTTCCCATAAACTGAAGCCGCCATTGACAGAGTGCTATGAATGACCGAATTCAAACAGTTTGAAAAAAATGTGCTGTTTAGAATTAGACATATTTATTTGAAAAGTGGGTATAGTAACAGCTGGATTAAGAAGGCATAGCTATCTCAAGGGTTAAGTACATGCTTCTTCTATATTTGCAATACAAAACAAACTGTAATAAACTCACTAACAGGCTGCAAATCACAGAGGTCTGGCATTGCAATTATAATGATAATCAGTGGAGAGTAGAGACAGTAAAACCACTGAACAGATTAAAGAACTGGTCAATGACAGTATACCTCCTATAGTAGATAAGATTAATATTACCGGGTCAGATGGTAAGACTGTAATGTATGAAACAAAAGATTTTGAAAAATGAGAAGGAAATACCCTCAGAGGTGAAATACAGAGGTGTCTAGGTCACTCTTTTTAAAGGCAAACTCATCAAAGTGACATAATTAAGTTCACATGATTGAAAATTAATAAAAATAGTAAAACATTTCATCAAAACACAGATTCAGTGAAAATGCAAAAACAAAGTAAAAATTGCAATTCTCTAGAATACTTCTTTTGAGAGTGAGACTCACTCCACCAACAGGCCACAGAACACCATGTACCCTTAACCTTAAATTTAATGTTAACCCTAATCCTAAAACTCTTACTAGCAGAAAGCTCGGTCCCACTACTCAAAGTCACGTCTTGTGCATATAATACAGAAGTGGCATTCTGCCAACAGGAATTATATTTAAAGTAACTGTCGCACAAATTGAATTCCAATAAAGTAGCCTCTACCAAACTGTAATAACCACGTAACTTACTCCTGATGCAGCAGTAGAATTAGTAGGAATTATATTTAAAGGAAAACTCTATCTTCTCCTACAATTTAACAAACTCTTCAGTTGTTTTTCTCCCTACAATATTATTCTAGTACTGTGTAGGTACCTGAAACCTGCTTGTACTTTATAATACTTTCATTTTCTCCCTTTGGCATTAAAGGAAGGGAAAGACCACACACTTTTTTAAGTTGAACTTCTCACATAAGTTGCACAGGAATTTGTCTACACCTGCATGACATACCACAGACACAGTGAAATGTGTAGTCAGGCGGGGTCAGGCTGCTGTAAACAAGACAGAGAGGAACATAACTGTTTTCCATTGTTTTTAGAGCAGAGAGGAAGAGAACTTACATTGATCCACAGCTGTTTCTAATATAACCATGCCTATCATAGCAAAAGAGAACTATTAGATCAATGGTTCAAAGACAGTTCTCACCTCTTTTGGCAAATTTACATAAGCAGCATCACAATATTGAAATACTAAGCTTTAAACTTTAAGTGTTTGCTGTTTATACTACTTCACATTTTAAGATGACTTGAATGTAGTATTAAAAATGCCTATGACGTTTAGAGAAAAATCAGAGAATATTTTTTTCTTGTAATTCTTGTAAAGTATCGGCATATTTACCAAAGTTTAGGGGGAAGGACTGTCAATTCATCTTGGACTACAAAAAGATACTTTGAACAAAGGCCTGCAATTTAGCAACTGTTTTGGTTGCAGCTGTATAATCCCTTAGTATAGTATAAAACAAGCCCTGAGACACAAGAAATAAAAGAAGCAGTCCTCTTACAGAGAGTATATAAGATTATAGTGGCTGACAATAATCTCGTTATATGTCAATGGAATGGGAATACACCACCACTTCCTTATGTCTAGCATGACTCATATAAAGCAGACTTGAGATGGATTATGGGAAAGAGAAAGGCTTGAAGAAAAATAAGATCACGTTGAAGTGTCATACCCCACTGACTGCCATTTTTCAGACATCATTAAAATTCTATAAGAATCAGTCAGAGTGATTTTGAGGTGTTGAAATATTTCAGAAAACAGAGTGAAAAATAGATATTTTAGTTCTAAGGTGCAGTTTTCCTTTAAAGTAGCTTTCACACAAATTGAATTCCAACAAAGTAGTCTCTACCAAACTTTGTAATATCCATGCAACTTACTTTTAATGCAGTAGGGCTGTTATTACAACCAGCTGTCCAGCATATGATACATTATTGTATGAGATCAAGAAGCCGTTATCATTCCTAATCAGTGAATATATTACAGCCAATCTGGCATGACTGCACTGCCTAGAATGTAAAGAAGGTATTATTATATTATACTGACTGGCTAAAAAAGGTAGAAGGCAGCTCATAAATACAGAGTGCTAATATTTTTTTTCAGAATGTGTTGTCTCAGTCCTCTTCTACCAAGAAAATATATCATTTTTCTGCATGCAACATTTGACTGAAAAAGAATTGGGGGGGGGGGGGTTGTTGGTAAATCCATCCAAGCAAGACCTAGTGCAATCCACAGTTATTATGTCTCATTTTACTGTTGAGAAAAAAAAATTTATAAAAGAAAATACATATGCCATGGATTGATAACGAGCCAGACTCTACTCTGTACTTAAGGAAGTGCTTCTAACTGTGTTATTGGAGGTGATTAGCTGTTTATTAAAAGGAACAGACCTCAGCAGTGAGAGACACTCCCATCACTCATATATGAATGTTAGAAAAGATCGAACACCAGACTGTAGATATAAGCACATACCAGTCTTGAACAATGACTACAAGGTGCTGATTGTGGTTTGGGCCATTCATACAGAGCAAATAACTTATCACATGAACCATGAAAAACCAGATGGGGTTTGTGAAGAGAAATCAAGGAGTTCTGTTAGTGCAGACAGCCTTTCTTTTAAAACAATGGTTCCATTGATTTCATACATTCGGGGATGTATTACATGCCACTGTTTCCCATATATCTGCATAGAAGTAATATATTGGCTTTAAAGTTAGATATAAGAACCTAGTTTTAAACTCTCAGGAAGTTATAAAGTATTCACTGTCTTCTGGAATTCATTGCAGAGCCCTATCAGAAAAGAGTGTGGGGTGATTTGGGGGGTTAGGGTAGTTGGTGATCACCAACTGACAGTCTCTGAGTGTGACTAGCCTTCATGTTTCATTTCTCAAGGCTTGACATCTGATGTTGATTTTCCTGGTTATAGTCTCAATGGGATAAAAATAAAGTAGATAGACAGGATAAACAGTTTACAGAGGACAGTCTTGATGTCTTATGTAAATAAACACAGACTAGACAATGTACAAGAAAGTTATATTTCATTATATAATTTTGAGCAAAGTTACTGAATTCTCCTACCATGAGGCTATAGTTGCACCTCCTAAAAAGTAACTCTTTACTACTAGTCATAAATATGCATGCATCATCAGAAATCAAGGTAACTAACAAATTGTTTTAAAATTAAATGGCCAGAACAGAATTGCCAAAACCAGAAGGTAATATCAGCAGCTAAGTTAATTTAAAGTTAAAAGACAGACATATACCTTTGAGGAGAAGGGAGTCAAGGATGACACTGCTAAGTCATGTACGCAAGACAAGATTTTACTACAAAGTATCATTAAACTTTTTGCAAAGTGAATGGAGTATCAGATGAGAAATGCACCACTAAACAAACATTGTGACTAAGCTTGCTAGATTAATTCAAAATCAGAATAAAAATGCACAAGTTTACACAGTTGAGATGAAACATACACAAGATTTATTTTAGTAACAAAACAGCATTACATTTATAGCAGGGAGAATAAAGTTTTATTTGAGCATCATAATGACCAGTGACACAATAAACAAAAGTGCTCTGGGTTAAGGCCTGTATCCAGCATTAATAACATATTAGTTCCAGAAGAAGGGCTCATAAAACCCAAAAGCATCTGCAGGCCAAATTGTAAAGTCTGAGGGAGAAGTGGACTATCTCCAGTACCAGTGCCTAAGCGAGCCACTTGACCTCATCTTGCTTGGCACTCCAAACACAGTTTTTCATTTTTACCTATGTGATGGGATTTTTTCCCAGTATGAGCAGATTCACAGACTTGATAGATATAACTACTGTATTTAAAATATATATGCATATCTAAGTAACACAATTGTTTGTACTTGACCCTTCCTGTCAGTTTTCTACCTAACAGAATACCTTGGCACTACAGAATTCATAATTTCGCCTGGGTTTCTGGTTGTTTGTTTGTGGATTTACTTGCTGCTTGGGGCCTGTTTTCTAGAATTCATAATGTGTTTGCCACTCTGTTAAAAAAAAAGAGTACCTGCCTTAATTTATGCTATTTTAGGGAAAGATATTGCATCACCTACATTTTGGGGAATTTTTGGCAGTAGACTATCGTGACGTCTCTCTCTCTCTCTCTCTCTCTCTCTCTCTCTCTCTCTCTCTCTCTCACTCTTATTCTCTTTAGTTTATACTTTGTTGAAGAGTGAAAGTTAAAGAACTGCTTTTAGTTCAAACCCTGAACAAACAGCTTTTAAATATAGACACCACAAACCATTTATACAGCATTTAATAATGTCTTACCCTTGAATAACAAGCACAGGTACAGAGCAGTAACAACACAACAGATCATCATTCCTCTCTCCCTGGATTGTGAATACAGTGCCTAATGAATTTTAAGCTTGCAAGACAGTGATTTGATCTTTAGTGAATTTAAAAATTCCTGCAACTTAACATGTGACAGAATGTATTTTGATTCATTTTCGGTAGATGTTGCCACAGATTTCAATATCATTTGCAATGGACTTGGGGGTATCAGTCTACAATTCAGTACCTTAAGTTTCATGTTAAAATGTATACACCTACTGATCTTGGTTGTATTAGCTTTTGTACATTTATTTACTTTGTGGCTACAGAAAAGCAAATTTAGTCCATTAATTAAAATTGTCCTAAAACAGTTTATTCAAATGTGACGACATTTCATTTGGTTGACTCTCTTACTGTGTCTTCCAAATAAGTCTGTATGTTGAAAAAACATAAGTAGCAAGCAAAGAACTAGACAATCAAAGATTAATAAAATATAAACTTTTTCTATACTTTGGACACAGTGAGAAAAATTACTTATCCACATATTTTTCTACTCTAGCTATTAAATAAGTAAAGATCTTGAAACTGTAATTACAATACAAGGAAGTGATTTAGGTGGAACAATGGTTAGATGTTACATCACATTTCCAGGGTACAAGGCTCTTTTCTGATTTCTAGGCTCCATCTGTCTGCTGTTTATACATTCTCAGGTTCTCAGTAGTCTCTCAAGAACATGTTGGATGACTGGCTTCTGTAAATTGTCCATCGGAGTTGCATCCCACCATCTTTATGGCCAAAGTCAAGATGGAGAATGTCTACAGGGCTTAAATAATTAACAAAAAATAAAGCAAACATATGTCTTTCAGTAATGCTTTTAATTCAGAAGCAGGCTGTGTTTAACTGCAAGATATTTCAGGGAATGCTTCATAAAAAAGAATGTAGTGTGCTAGGTAAGGCAGGTTGACCCACATTCCACTGACTTTGTTTGTGTGTGCAGTGTTTAAAAGCACTTCAGGCTAATATTTTACTTTTGCACGAGTTTCTAAATTGTGAGGTATGGGCGGAATGTATGCATTAATGTATTTTAAGTCAGAGCTGATTTCCAGTAAGGCTCTGGTGCGTGTCAGGTGCAGCTGGAAAAGCACAGTGTCTGGTGTTAGATCAAGGGTTTAGTTTCAGCTAGATACCCCTTGGTGCCAAGTTGACTGACGTCCAGCTTGTCTGATGAAGGAGACCAAAGCAGCTGTTTGGGTTGATAATGGGTATTAAACATGCTTTTGCTGTGTCTTGGGCCTAGCATTGATCATAAGATTGTAGTTGTGTGAAGAATCATGGAGGATAGCAGTAGATGTTTTTAATTGGAAGATGGTAGAACATATTAGTGAAAAGTAAGTGGATATTGCTTTTTTCTTGATCAGCGTAAATTTGTTTTAAATCTGAGTTTTTGCTTTGATGGAATTTGTCAAAGGTGTGGGGGAGCACATGTAATTATTTACGTATTTATTTTTTGGTTACGTCACTGTAATAGTTTCAGATATTTTTTCCTTGCTTCCTTTTCATATTGCTATGTACAAACACAGTGATAAATAATGCAGAAAGACAGGATGGACTAAGAAAAGTGGAAGCAGTCTGGGACTGTATTAAGGAGGAAGAGAAGGATGTAATCAAATCCTTTATCAAGAGATAAAGGGGGTGTTGTAAGGTGTAAACAACTGAACAAGCTGTTCAGTCTGTAGCACAGAGGGCAACAGCTGTGAATATGTACCCAAACAGTCTAGGCCATTCAACAGCACAGGCACGAGAGGAACTAGTTGGGAGGGGTGTGACTGAGTGGCAAAACTGTCATTCATGAGGGAGGGACTGCACCAGAGAAAAGTCATGTATTGCAAGCTTCTGTAAGTTGGGAAGTGGGGAGTGGGAACCCACAAGGTAGTGTCTATGTGTTCTAACTGGAGATTGTGGTGTACGGGAACATCACTATCATAGTACTGCACAATACTTTTCAGTAACAGGGAGTTATTAGATGCATATACAACATATTTCCTATCCTTTACCATTGCCCCTCATCTCACAAATCATCTGCTTCTCTTGATGCATTGGTATGCCAGGGGGTGGGATGAATAAATTAGCCATTAGGAGATACCAACTTGGCTAAAGTCAGCTGTAAAAAATGTTTTTGTGCATTCAGAGAATCCTAAATAAAGATGAATGAGGAAAATAAAGAGAGAAAGTGGTTAATGAAAATGTCATAAAAAGACAAAAAGCTCATCAACCAGGCCCAGACAAATGAGACAGCAAAGAAGCTGAGATATGAGCAAAATGTTTTCTTACATAAAGGTAAAAGTTATTTATTTATTTTACATTTGTTGACCATGTTTGTCCATCTGAGCTGATAGCCCTTTTTCAGCAGATACCCAAAGAGAAAAGCTCCAAAAACACATATTAATTTTAATACAGAAATTGACAGTAATAATATATAAAACATGTGTGATATATACAGAAAAAATATATTTATGATATGTACATAAAAATACATTTTTAGTAATAAGAAACAGTCATAATATGATATAATATGAACAAACATCTAAGATTTCAATTATTGATAAAAATAAAGACAGTATTACAGTGTATAGGTTGTATATGGCCTAAGTGTTTGTTAAGAAGGTGCACAGTTTAGAGATATCATAGATCAGGAAGATCCAGTAAGAGACAGGCTAGTGGGCTGTACTAGGATAGGTAGACAGATTATGGTGGATAAGTACAGTGGCAAGTCCATTGAGATTTCAGGTATTCTGTTGTGGCAGATTTAAATTCCTTAGCTTTGGTGAGGGCCCTAATTTCCAGTGGGAGTTTATTCCAACATATGGCTGGATTATAGCTATAGAGGTTGCAGCCTGTTTTGTTCTTAGGTCTTGGTCAGAGCTTCTGAGGGTCCTAGGAGGAGTGTGGAAGGAGATTGGATAGGGTGGGGAAGAATGATGGTTGATATTATATGGAATGGATAATTTGAAGCTCGGAGAGAGGAAGCTGATGGGGAAAATCAAGCCAATTCAAGTTTTTTAGTGAGAGACAGTGGTGAGATTTATAATTTAGGTTTGTTGCAAACTGTAAGATGAAGCAACAAATGACTTTATTGGAAATACATGAAGGAAGGGAAGACTGGAAATGCTGCACATCAGATGGACTTGAATGACTTATCCAGTGTGTAGTCAGGAAGAACATGGCAGACTCCAGCATAGAAAGGTAAAGCAGCTAGCAACAGGGTCAAATGGACAGGTGTAAGAATGAAGGAGGAAGAAATAGAGAAAGAGACAATGAGAAAATGAAACACGGGGTCTAAATGAGGTACTTTCCAGTATGTTAAGTGGTACTTAGTGAACTACTGGAAGACCGTTATTGTCATGCTTTACAAAGTGCAGTGAAACAAAAAAGCAATGACAGAGATAACTTTATTTGTGTATTAAAAGAAGTCACTAATGGCTGACAGGAAGTTTTACTAGTCTCACTTATTCTTGGAAAAGATAAGGGATAGGGAGAATATTTTTTGTCACAGTTTGATGCATTTCCAGAGTGCCAAGTTTCTGTCTGCTGGTAAACAGTAAAGCTGATAACAGCTGAGGTCTTACCTGGCTAACTCTTTATTCGGTTCTGTTACTGGGTTACCTTTGGGAGGGCAATGAAAAAAAAAACATTTGGATGCAGTATATGTAAACTTCATTAAGACCTTTCACTTTGTACATTATTATGCCTTACTAGAGATTGATATGAAGACTAAAGTTACGGGACCGAGGGCAGAAATAGCAGTCTGTATTGGAAATCTTATCAGAAGCAGAGATTTGTTGTCATGGGGGAACTGTGAGGAAAAAAGTAAATTAGCCATCACTTCCAAAGCATTCAGAACTGGGCCAGTCCTAATAATCATTTCTGTATTAATCCCCACATTGGGTATCATACTGGGTTTTAACAACATCACTTGTATACTACTAAAACAAAGCTTGGTGAGGCATGGATAGTTTGACTTCCTTTCAGAGAGACCAGGGCAGTTGAAGGAGTTGGCACATAAGCTGCAAGTATAATTTATCAGAGAAAACTTAAGTAGTGCATGGAACACCGTGATTGCACTAAAAAAAAATTGTTAAATTACATCCCTGTTCACCACTACTGTAGCACAATATCCAACAATTGTTAAGAGCCCCATATGCACTGTTAACATGAAATCTGCACTAAAAGCAGGCAACACTAAACAGAAAACAGCAGCAGGGCATGAAACAGCTAAGCTTTGCCTCCCACTTCTGCCTGCCATCTGCTATATTACAGCCACTACTTTGACTCGGACTGCTAGAGAATCGGTATGGACATCAACCACTTCCCTGCTGCTATACGTGCAGAAGACATTGTGTTTTATTTTTAATTTTGAATAACTAATAGTATGTTGAACAGATACAGCTCTGTGCTCTACAAAGATTTATGATCAGATTTATGACAATAACCTTTCTTACGTATTCTTGACATGAATGCCATGATTCACCTTGAGAGCGAATTTAATGGCATCCATGTCTTGAACACATAATAAGCTGGTTATGATCGGGGACCCAATCATAATCCACTGTGTCATGCATTTTAGAGTGGGAGCCTGTAATAAACATTTTGGATTGTTTGGGTGACACTAAGCAATATTTATTGTTATTTATTTTTTTTATATTTGTTGAGCGGGAAGGTCTGACTTGGCATATTAGCTCATTTTCTGTGAAGGCGTGGGGATAAGCTCCAGTACAACAAGAACAAAGATACAATCATATTGGTGACTTGCATTGTAGGTGTACATTATTAAGATGTATACAGACAAATACAATGTTGAATACATTTCATAGACGGAAACACTAGTCTGGGATACAGAAATTCATTACTGTGGATCTTGTTATAAATTTAAAGTTTAAATAGAAGTAATACGGGTCTATATTAGATCACCGAATGCTTAAAAAAGTGAACAATGATTAATCAACCCTATATAAGCGAAAGCTTACAATTTCGAACTGTCAAAACAGCGATTTTTTTTCCTAGGGAAAAAAATCGCTCTTCAACAAAAAAAAAATAAATAAATAAAACACTTTACACACTCCCCCCTACTTAAATATACCAACTCCAAGACCGCACTACAGTGCCAAAAATGGCGAAGTAACAAAGCGTACATGCGAATTCCTTCCCAGGGAAAGAATTCACTCAAAAGCCGCTTCGATATTTTTGCCATTTCAGGCTTTAGAGTTCGACCAAGACACATTCGAAAGAATGCATCTTCGGTCTTCTAATAGGGAACCAGTAATACACATCAGTGAATACAGGCACTTAAAATTCTATTTACAAAGACAGTCATTTTGTCAAGATATTTTGAGGAGACGGCACATCCAGAGATAGAGAAATATAAGAGACAAAAGGATTTGAAGTTATAATCATCCCTTTCCTGAATCATATAGCAATTAGCCAAATGGCTAAAATGATAAACTGCTGTTTGGCTCTTACAGTAAAACAATATGTAACATAGTCTACCTTATTTGGAATTGTAGATACTACTATATGGGAGAAACTGACAAAATGCACAATGTCTTAAATCATACATGTGTTAATATAAGGGAAATAACTGTTACAGGTTTGCTTCAAGTGGAAAGTAAGAGATGTGGAAGCAAACATTATGAGAAATGTTATAATGCATATTTATAGAAATGTGTGTTAAACACAGTCAGTGTCACATATTCTGATAGTATTTTGACATCTATTTGTTTTATTAGATGCTAGCTATTCTGAGTGGTATAGCATTTCAAAAGTCACACTGGACATACTGCCAGTAGCATGCTTTCATTCCTCAGTACTTGTTTTATCCTACTGAGGGTTATAGGCCAGTCAAATCAATACATGAGAGGCAGAGAACCAAATTTAATAGGTGTTTTATACATGTTTGGATAAATGTTACATGTATATTGTATATTTGGAGGAAGTAAGTGAATATGTTTGGTTTTGTTATGTAGTTTAGTGTTTGTTGAGTTCAAATCCTGCAAGTGAGTTATGATGTATTCTACCAAAGTCAATGAAAATAAATGAATGCCTTTGGTGAAATAACCGATCAACCATTAAGATATTTCAAAGCTATTTTTATTGAGTATAAGACAGTGCCCTAAATTTACAAGGGTATCTAAGGTGCATGTGCCTCCAAAAGCAACCCTGCAGATGCAGTAGGCTAATGCTGAATGGAAGAGGTGGTTGGCTAGTGCCTTTATCAGTACAAAAGATTCCAGAGCAGAGATTTCAAATGTTGAGTTAACATACAGTAAACGTATATATTGGTGGGGCATACCTGCAAATAATGGCATGTTGTCTGGAAGACATACACTTTCCTGTGCTCTATATAACAGAAGCAGATGGATTCTAAGTTACCTTACAGATCCAGGTCCACATTATCCTTCCTCAGCACAGGGAAGTCTGCACAGTAGAGGGAGGTATTTGCATTCAGCTAAAATTGTGTATACTTCATGTCTTGCACAAGTCCCTTACTCCATTCTTAGGTCAGGCATTACAATTATCATAAAATATCCATTTTTAAAAAATACCACACTGCTGTGGTCTCAGTATAATTCGTTCTCCACTACACTAATGATATATAAAGTACCTTTATGCATATTTAGCAGCTGAAGGTTTGTAAGTCAGATACCTTGCTTCTGTTGGGAAAAGGTATGGCACAGAATGCCTAAATCCTGGGCACATAGTATAAGTCCAACTTAAATGTACGTCAATTACCAAACTCCTACCCCTCCCCCAATAATTGGGACATACTTATCTCACAACTTCAACTTCACCCTAAAAAGGTCATCACCACAATTGTGATCTATATTCCACCTGGTAATATACCTGCTAGCCTTGAAGACTTCTTATCCTGGTGTTCTTCCACATACTCACAAGAAACTCTTATTCTGGGGCATTTCAACCTAGATTGGTTCACTTGTACATCAGAACCACCAAGTAATCTAATAAATCTCCATGGCTACCAGCAGCTAGTCCAAATTCCAACTAGATGTGATAAAAAATCTAAAAGGGAATCCATCCTTGACTGGGTCCTAACTAAAAATCCCACATTGTACCCCCACACAGGCAGTCTCCCAGACACCTTATGTGACCACAACATAATATACCTTATACGTAGTAGAACAAGCATACGCAAAACCACTAACTATAAATCCACTAGCAACACAAAACCATTCTCTCCTGAGGTCCTCAATACTTTACTCTGTAACTGTGACTGGACCCCCCCCTAAAAACCCTCCCACTTGACCAGGCTGCAGCATATTTCAACAAAATATTTCTACAACACCTAGACACTGTCACTCCATTGCGCAAAATTAAGGTTAGAACCTCTACAAACCCCTGGCTCAGTAAAGAAACCAAACAAATCCTCAAGTCCAGAGACACAACCTGGCTTTACTATCAAAAAACCAAAGAAACACAAAGCGTAACTAAGTACCAAGAACTGCGCAACTGTGCAAAAAAATGCATTAGGCTGGACAAAAAATCCTACTACACGACATTACAAATTAAATACCAATACAACCCCCAAAAAATTTGGAAAAATGTTAACCAGCTACTAAAAGCCACCTCAAAGGGCTACCCCCAAACCAACTACCCCTGAGACACTAAAGTTCCCATCGAAACACAATTCAACTGCCACTTTGTGAACTCAATTCTATCCTTAGTCTCACAGGACAGTTCCTACCTTACTGTCCCCCCAACATAAATAACACTAATACAAGCTTTACCCTCAAAACAGTTTCCACCACTTCAATCAAAAGTATGCTCTCCAAACTAAAAGCCTCATCGATAGCAGCCGACCTACTCCCCAGCTATTTCTTGAAGCTCACAGCAGATGCTATTGCTATCTCAATCTCCACTCTCATAAACAGATCAGTTGTTGAAAACTATGTGCCCAAACTCTGGAAAATACCCTATGTTACACCTATACATAAAGGCGGGACCTCCACTGAACTTAATAACAACAGACCCTTGCTTTACTCTCCCCCCTGGCCAAAATCCTAGAAAAATGCATCCATACCCAGGTGCTAAAATATCTCCTAGACAGCAACATCCTGTCACCTACTCAGCATGGTTTCAGACCTGCCCATAGTACCACTACAGCCCTCTTCTGCTTCACAGACACAGTAAACCATCTCAAAAACGAAGGCCTGCAGGTGTCAACTCTTTTTTTGGATATGTCCAAAGAATTTGACACAGTCTCGCATCAAATCCTGCTAAACAAACTAAACCAATATCACCTATCAAATTCCACTCTTACCTGGTTCCAAAGCTACTCAACTGACAGTGACCAAGCTATGAAATGGGAAAATTCTCTCTCTTCTCAGCTGCCCATAACTATAGGAGTCCCACAGGGTTCTATCTTAGGACCACTACTATTCACAATCTTCACAAATGACCTCCATACCTCCACACAGCATGCATCAATCATTCAGTATGCAGATGATACTACCTTAATCTGTGCTGCACAAAACATCCCCACCCTCCTGCAAACAACTCAACTGGCATTCTCTGACGTTGAAAACTACCTTACCAAAGCCCAACTTATCCTCAATCCAAAGAAAACTCAGCTTATGATTATAACCAGTTCTAACAAAAACACTGATAACAGTCAATTCACTATTTACTCCACAAACGTTACTCCAATCGCTCCAGTGGCACAGGCTAAGCTATTGGGAATAACCATGGACTCCCACCTAAAATTTTATAGTCATCTCAACTTAACTATTAAAAAAGTTAGATGCCAAACTGGGATCACTCTACCCTATCAAACCATTTCTTACCAACAACACAAGATCAGCCATTGCTCACTCCCAGCTTCTATCCACCCTACTCTATACATCTCCCATTCTAACTAATCTCAACAAAAACTGAACTAAGCAAAATGGAAGCCTGCTATAACAGAATTGCCCGCTTTGCTGCAAATTGCTCATATAGAACTCATCACTGTACTGCTTTGAGACAGCTCCACTGGCTTGAACTGCCCAACCTCCTAACCTACAATCAGCTCTGCCTCTGTCATTCTATTACCTCCCCAATAAGTGTCCTGCCCTCAGAAACCTAGTACAACATCACTCAGCCAAAAGGCCTCTTAGATCATCAAGCAAACTACTACTAGAAGTCACCAACAGGTACAATAGCTTTGGAGACACACTATATAGTAGTTCAGTGGCTAAAAAATGGAACTCTGTCCCCACTAGCATACAAAACACATCAGCCAAAGCCTCCTTTAAAAACCTCATTAGGCAACATCTCAAGCAAAGTTGGCAGTGCCATGATTGCTCCCCAGGCAAGTGAAAACAGATAAGGTACACATACTAAACCTAGAGTACTTGATAATAGTTTTCACTCTTACTCACAAACACTGGCTAATCTACAATGTATGTACTGTACCTGTGTACTATGCATGTATTCTACCTATGTTCCAAATTTCAGCTGTACACCACAAATCTATTAATTACCTTTATTTTTAAATTAAGATTTTCTTGTTTGTTCTCTCCACTGTAACTGTTGATGTGCTGCATACCACTGTAAAAACATGTCTTTTGTAATTTGTGTGTATACTGATCACGCCTAAATATCTAAATGTATCTGTAATTTTTCTATGTGGAGCTTTTCTCCCTGGGCCTCTGCTGAAAAGGGGCCTTTTCTGCTCAGTCAGACACCCTTGGTTAACAAATGTAAAATAAAATAAAATAGATCCTACAAAGTCAATAGTTTGCCCCAAACTGATTTTTTTCAAAACCTCTTCAATCACTATATGCAATAGGCAATAACAGGTGTCATCTAACAGCTGGATTACCTAGTCTGGTGCGTTAGGCTCCTTATGTAGTCTACACGTGATTAGTGTACTTTGGCAGCCTGGACAACCTCCACAGGTCACAGATACCTATTCAGTATTTGTTGTACCCTACCAGTCCCATTCTTTTCTCTTGTATGGGTATGCTACAGGCCTCCTTCATGTCTCACACTTTGACAATAATCTGAATCTTGTACTTCCACCCTTTAACACTTACCAGACCTGCCAGTCATACGTGTTCCCTGCCATCCTCATCCCTTCAGTTAGTAATCTGTTTCCTGCCTTCTCAGCAGGAAACACATGATCCCACAGTTTCCTTATCAGATTGTGTTGTTCCCACATGTTTCTTCCTCAGTGTACTCATTGTGCTATTATTCAAATTCCGGCCCTCGTGAAATAATAAATGATTTCTCACTAAAAGTGTTTTGTGCTTATGAAATGATTCATTGATTTGCCTTTTAAAACAGCTGTGATCCTATAAGTCTATCCAACTGGCTAGGCTTGAGTCAATAACTTTCTTATATGTGGGAGAGATGGCAAGCACTCCACACACAGCTCCCTGAACCCCTAAACTGATGTTAATAACTCTGTGATCAAAACATGTCAGAGTAAGTTAAGTCGACTGCAAATCCAAACCCACAAGATTAAATAAACTTGTAATATCATGACACACACAAGTATATCACATCATTTCATCATTCAGTAGATGCTATATACATGTGATTGCTTTGCCTTGTTGTTGTAGAATCCCATTATGTTCCACTGTCATTACTTGGAAATTTGTTAAATTCATTGATAGAATTTATGTGTCAGGTGCATTGTTTGTGACATAAAATTCATTGATAGAATTCATGTGTTAGGTGCATTGTTTGTGACATAAAATTCATTGATAGAATTCATGTGTTAGGTGCATTGTTTGTGACATAAAATTCATTGATAGAATTCATGTGTTAGGTGCATTGTTTGTGACATAGCTGTGCTGCTTGGTTGTATGTGCATGATTTCTCCCATGTCTGCATATTTACAGCATATCACTTGATTTTATTTTCAGCAGTATTGCACAGCCTTTTGCTTGTCAGAGCAGCGCTGAGCTACATTGCACATCTGATCTAAAGGCATTGTTGGTTTTGAACCACTAAAATCTCACTACCACCATGGAAGTGAATGTTTAAAGGATTTGTGTTAGCACTGGTATTGCTGCTGAGGCATTTTTTTGTATCAGCATTTGAACAGTATCTGCATTTGAACCTGCAAGATGGAAAATCTGCAGTGCCCTGTACCAGAATTTTTGAAGCTTACTAACATTGTCCTTCTGGTTTGTTGATTGACTTATTTTTTTTTTTTCGTGCTGTTTTTTTTTTCAGGAGTGCTACATGGCTTTGCACTTGTTAAAGTAGACTTCCCATAATATTGTGCATCTGACCTAAAGGTATCGAGAGCATACTGCTCAACTGTGTAGATATTTGTCTCACATTTTTGGCTGGTTCCTCATAAAGTTCGTGGTCTTCTGGCAAATCTCTGTGGATTGAAGTCACTAAATAATGACAAACATTTGCATTTTCATATTTTATATCCTTCAGAAAATGCATGCCAAGACAATCCTGTTATTCAAGCAACTTTCTAAATTTAGAAGAGCAAGATTTAAAATCTGTCTCTATTTTTGGGCCTTTGTCCTCCCATTATTTAGGCTTTGTCCCCCTTGCTGTAGAAGGTTGAGAGGTATGATTGAGGGGTTTGAACTAACCCGATTCTAGTGCCACCAGAGAAGTGAATTTTTAAACCCTTTCTGTAGCACGTTAAAAACATTTGTATAAGAGTTGTCACTAAAACATTTTCTTTCTCTCTCTCTTTATCTCTCTCTGCCGCTCTCTCCCTCTCTCTCTCTATCTCTCTCTTTTGTTTTTGTGTTAGTATCAGAATCTGCATTTGAATCTGTGAGAGAGGTAGTTTTTGCTGACGCTTGCTAATGCTGCTCTTCCTGACATTGATTAGATTGTTATTTTATTGTTTGCAGTGTTGCATGCCATTGTGCTTGACAGAGCAGAGTTGCACCACTTTGTGCTGCATGCAGCACCAAATCCTACTCTAGATCGTAGGTAATGAGTGTGCCTAGATAAATACTTCCTTCAGGAGTACCCCAACACAGCCATTTTCATGTATGTGATCATACTCTAAGCTGTGTTATTAACTACTGTCCTGAGCAACATGACAGTTAAATATAACAGTACCTTACACTTTGCAGTCATAGCACCCTGAGCCCCTTGTGAACAATTATTCATCTCCCACTCTTAAATACTGTTATTGCAAAACAATTGTGCTCTGCTGTCCAATAATCCCCTCTGTACTCAGTGTACCTCTCTAATGGGTCTCTGTAAACCATAGGCATAGAGTCTAACATAGAGGATCATAGGAAGTTACTAGGTTCTTGGCCCTGAGGCCCTTACAAGCCTAGCCAAGAATTTAGCCCATGTCTCAAAAAGTCAGCACCCTATGCCACTGTCCACCAGACACATAGGTGGAATCCCACAGGTGTATTTTCTGTTCCTCATACAGTTATCAAGGTTGCGCTTAAAAAGGGTTAATGTGGTACTCTGCATGACGTGGAGAGGGAGTCTATTCCACAGAAGGGGGAGTCTCTGGGACATTAAATCTCTCCAGCCAACAAGTCCTATTGTTGTCACAGACCAGCTTGAGGTCGCACATGCAGGTTACTGGAGTGGAGCTTGACTAGGCTTCAAGGCTGTGTCTGAGATTGCTTTGTATGCCAGACAGAGGTCACCTCTGAGGAGTCTGTAGGAGACTGAGTAGAGGTACAGGGCCTTTAGCCTATCTGTGTAGGATAGATGTTTGAGACCCTGGATTCTCCTGGTGAGGAACCTCTGTGGTCTCTCCAACTGCTGCATGTGCTTTATGAGGTACATGCCAAAAGGGGTATTGTACTCAATAATGGGTTTTATTAGGGAAGGATACAGGGATGTTATGACCACCTTGTCCCTGGATGAGATACCCTTACTAATGAGGTGGGTCATGTAGAAAGCTTAACTTACAACAGAGGCAATATGGTGGTCAAAAATCAGTTTACTATCAACCTGGGTGCCCAAGTCCCTCATGACTGATTGTGTGCTTAGGAACTTATTATCAATGTGACAATTTGTAGGGATGTCACTCTCCTCAAAGGGAATGATAATGCATTTATTTGCATTCAGTTTGAGGCCATGTTTTTGGCACCAGTCATTTTTTTGGGCGAGACCCTCTTGGAGAATGTCTACATCACTAAGGGAATTGATGACAGCACCCAGCTTGCAGTCATCTGCAAACTCCGTCAGCCATAGCCCACTGGTTTTGGCTTGCACCTCAGAAAAGTATATCCCAAACAGCACAGACCCAAAGACCAATCCCTGGGGTACACTGCTTTTTATGGGTCGACTACTTGAGGTGGCTTTCCCTATTTTGACCAGGTGGGTTCTATCAATGAGCCAGTTTGCTACCCATCTGGTTAACATATGGCTTTGGCCAAGTCAAGGCAGGTGGTATGCACTGTTTTCCCCTCATCCATGGCCTTGGTGACTGTCTCAAAGATGTTGACCAAATGTAACAGGCATGACCTTCCCTTGACGAAACCAAACTGTGTGGGATCGAGTGTCTGGAGGTTGCCAATGTCCTTCTTAATGAGGTCTATGTTAATCCATCCCATGGCCTTGCAGATTAGGCTAGTTAGACTGATGGGTCTATAATTTCCTGGATCGGTTGACGCTCCACCTTTGTGCAAAGGGATGACAGTGGCTGTCCTCCACTCAGCTGGGACAAAGGAGATACTTAGGCTTTGGCTGAATACAGTGCCTAATGGTGCTGCAAGTTCCTGCCTGAATTCATGTTGGCTGCAGCCTGGGATGTTATCAGGTTCGACGGAGGCTGTATTTTTTGCCTTTGAGAGGGCAGTGATGACTTGTTCCCTAGAGATAAGGGGAGGGGGGGCAAGTACTGGGGATGTCCTGTTTTACTGATGGGGGGACAGAGAGGTGATGTTTTCACTGAACCTGTCTTCCATCAGGTTGGCAATATCTACAGAGTTTATATGTGGTATCCTTGACCACCAGTTCTGAGCAGATCTGTGTCATATGTTGTTAGCCTACAATCAACAAATCAGAAGGCCCACTGACAGCCTATTGTCATACCAAAAAATAGGTTGATTTGTAAGAGCTACAGATATGTAGACTCCAGGCAAGCCTCTCAAACCACATGGCCTTCAGTAAACACCCACCCCCAGTACCACAACAACACAGCACAAGCACCAAACTCATGCTAAGATACTAAAAAACTTCCTGTCTAAACTTTGAGGGCTTCTTAGCCACTGTACTAATATGCTCAAACTTCAGCTCCATAAAATAACTCACCTGTAGCTCACACAACAGTATCAATTTCAACACAATAAACATGGATCACCCAGGTGTCACTCCCAAGCCCCTTAGACTATCTGTCACTGCTATTTCACTTACAATGCCCTAGTCACAGGTGACTCTGTGGTGAGGCACAGTGATGCACCACTCAATAGGCTGAACAGGCACAGGATATCAGGTGCCTCTGGGGTGCCAGAATTCATGATATGACTAGAGCAGTAAGTACTTTCACCTGATGTATGCATGCCATATAGCTGTTTCTCAAGTGAGCATGAAAGACCTCATTGCACCTCAATGAAACATATGAGGAAGGACATGACTGGGTGCTCAGTGTATGGCTCTAATGCTAGCAGGCAACTAGTTTTGAGCAGTATATTGCCATTGCCATGAATGATGCCATAATGCAAAGAAACTATAATTGATTTCAACAAATGGCTGAATTACTTCTGTCATTCCAGGAGAATCCAATGTATACCAGCCTAGGGGAGAATGGTTAACAGTCCTACCTGGTTTTTTAGCTATGGTCTGCACCTGTCCCTGTAGGACTTCCTCATACTGGTCAAGACATTTTCTGCCCCTATAGACAAAGCCAGTCTCCTACATCTATCTGCCAATCGAACAAGCTGTAATCAGGTCTTCTCCAGTGTAGCACTGTTTAACTTTAGAAGCCTAAATAGTAAATATACCCAACCTAGAAGCTGTTGTCTGCATTGAAAACACAGACATCTGATATAATATAGAATTTCAATGTTATTTGCATAGACACCAATGTAAATAGTTATATAATGGTTTGAAGTTAGTAATGTTTTAGAATTGTAAATATGTTATTTATCTTTATTTCATGTAATGTTTAAGACATCTTATTTGAAATAATAAAAAAAATATTTAGTGGAAAAAAAAAACACAGACATCTGCATAGTCATGGAAATGTGGGTACAATGTAGTGATAACATTCCTACTTTACATAATTTTGCTTCCTGCTACTACTTTAAAACCTTAGATGAGGGTGACCCTACCTCTGCTGGGGTGTATCTGTTTTTATTAATTATCCCATCATGTCACATCTGCTCAAGCTAGGTAATGACCTGTAATTTATATATATCTTGGTAACTACAGGTTCAGCCACCTTTCATATTATGCCCAACTACAGAACCCGAACCATAACTCATCTACCTCAACAATATAGAATTCCTAAGCATCATGTTATTTCGGATGTTAGTCCATGCCACCTGCTCTTAAATTTTTGTTTTGGCATTATTTGTCAGTCATTTAGCAGGCAATCATAGCAAGCTTGATCATATTACTGATAGTGTATGACTTGTCAGTTTTATTCTTGCAATAACATCCTTTTTCGTACAGCCAAGTTTGAGCAGCCACCTAGTTTCTTTTTTGGTTTATTCAGACTTTGCAGTGTTGGTGTGTCCAGTTTGAATATGGTTTACCACAAAAGTGCACACAGTCTGATGATTTAGTGAACATTTTAAGTTATTTCCTGGACAAAGATTTATTTTATTTTTATCTGGAAGTTTTTAATCACTGCAGGTGGCAATACAGTACATTTTTGGTAACTGCGGTGGTGGTGCTGCAGTAGCGTTGTCGCTTCACAGTAAGACATTGTCCTGTTCAATTGTCAGCTAGAGCTTCTTCTGTGTGGAGACATGCATGAATGGGCGTACCTTCGTTGAAGGTTGTGCGTCTGGCCCGGCAACTCGACACGTAAAAATCTACTGCCAATCATTAGCGGACCGGAGTTCCGCTGTGGCGATCCCTAACCGGGCAAAGCCGAAAGACACAACAAAAATTAAGAATATTTGGATAGGATCAGTTCCATGGTCTAGAAGGATAAAACCATGACTGTGTCCCAGACAGCATGTATTCAACTACCAGCATGGGCACTGGGAGGGGTAAGATATGAAGAAGTGAGTGAGTGAGTGAGTGAGTGAGTGAGTGAGTGAGTGAGTGAGTGAGTGAGTGAGTGAATTACAAGGCTTAGCATATGAAGTGGCATACATGCACCTTGTATTAGCAGCTATAGTGTACAATGTAAGACACTGAAGAGGCTGGCATCATGAACAGAAGCAAAAACAAGCACACCTTTTAGCCAGATGACAACACCACTTTCGATATGACAGTCACTTCACACAGTAAGATGGTGGGTTTTTGCCCATTGAAGAAATGAATGTGTCTATTGGGTGTCCCTGGGGGAAGACTTTTGCAGGGGTGGAGGCCAAAAAAAATCATTAAAATAAAAGAATGTTTGACTGATATATTAACTTGTTGGTTTATAATTTTTTTGCAACTGCTGGTTTTTTTTTGAGATTCTGATGTCTTGCTAACTCATTGTTAGGAAGTGTTTTAGATTTGTAGGCTTTGTTAATAACACTTTGATTTATATTTACTGAACACCATTTAGGGTTATATTTTAAAGCATACTATGTCGTTGCTCCTTTAACAGCTAGTGTGAATTACACTTTCTATTTTAGTTTTATTTCTATGACGTTTGATGTGACTATTCAAGGTAAGAAACAACCATATGGGTAGAATGGCGCTTATATATATATATATATATATATATATATATATATATATATATATATATATATATATATATATATATATATATATATATATATATATATATATATATATATATATATATATATATATATATATATATATATATATATATATATATATATATATATATATATATATATATATATATATATATATTGGTCTAGGACACATGCTCAACTAGCATATGTCCGAATCACAAAATCGAACACACATACGAAGCGCTTAACATCGAAGCGCTTCCATGTATGTGTAGTTCAAAAAAATCTACATTTCTGCAGGGAGCTTCACCCCCCCCACCCCCTACTTTATTATTCTCACTCCGAGATTGCACTACAGTGGGGAAAGGGAATTTTCCTTACCCGCACTGTAGTCCGATCTGAAACAGGCACACATACGGAAGCGCTTGTCGATGTTAAGCATTTTTCGTATGTGTGTTCGATGTTTTGTGATTCAGACATATGCTAGCCGAGCATGTATCCGGATCCCATATAGGTTTTATATATATATATATATATATATATATATATATATATATATATATGTGTGTGTGTGTGTGTGTGTATATATATATATATATATATATATATATATATATATATATATATATATATATACATATATATATATATACATACATACACACACACACACACACACACACACACACACACACACACACACACACACACACACACACACACAGGTTTACATTCACAATTGCGAGTGAAGGTTCGGTGCCCACGGGATGTCGAGTAACTGTTGGCTGGACCCATGTTGCCAAACCTTCATTTTGCAAGTACCAGTTCAGAGAATGCACAGTGCATTCACACACATGAGGTTGATCTTGTAACTAGAGATCATGGTACAGTGGGGATCAGGAAATGTATCCTTTTCCCCACTGTAGTGCGATCTTGGAGTTGGAATATAATTTGCAGGGGGGTGTGAGGAGCCCCCCTGAAAAATCATCATGTCGTGTGATGTGCAGTGTCAGACTGCAGTCTACGGATGACAAGAAAGGTCAAATTCAGAACAGGAGGTGTGTTTGCAACATTCTGACCTTCTCAACATTCCGAGTATAACATTTTAGTCGACATTTAAGGTAGGAATTAGTTTTGCCTGTTGACTATATGATAGTAAACCATATATATGTATATATATATATATATATATATATATATATATATATATATATATATATATATGTATATGTATATATGTGTGTGTGTGTGTGTGTGTGTGTGTGTGTGTGTGTGTGTGTGTGTGGTGCAGATGCAGAGGGAGACAAATATTTGCTTATATCAGTCTTACTTTTCAGTTTTACATCTTAATGTCTAGAGGTGAATTTAAATAAAAAAACAACTGCCTTATTTTGTATCAGTCAGATGTATGAGTATTGTTGTTAATTGCCGGACTGTTATTAAAAGATTTACATTTGAAAAAGTCTCCAGGACATCACAGTTAGAGTACAGAACTGCTAGTCTATATTTTTATTGTTTTTAGATGATAACTTCTTAATGTCATCTGAATGTTAATTACAAATCTATGGCTTAAGAACCTTTTAACATGTCTGGTATATACTAGTGAGGTCAACGAAAAAAATAAAGGTGGCAAATTTCTAATAATTTAAAACAGGAAAAAGAGGGGATGTCCAAAAATGATTAATTATGATGGGAGTTGTACAGGCTAGAGGGGAAGGGAGGGATAGAGGTAGATGATATGTGCATGGTGTTTGGCAGAAGTTTGACTCGGTGAAAGTTACTAAGTGCAAGACGGTGTGGTGTCTGCAGACGTTACTAAGTGCAAGAGGGTATGGCGTCTGCAGAATGTTTCAGTGGAGAATATGGAAGATAGAAATGACAGTAGACAGAATAGTCAGATAAGAAAGGGAAGAGCAGAACTGCACAGGAGGGACCGTGGAAAGCTGGGAGACAGGATAGGATGGGAAAAGACAGAAAGGAGGAGGAAAGGAATTCAGGGAGTCCCACACAGGAAACTGTTCAGGAAGGTGATATCATGAGATTGGAGAGGCAGCCAAGGACAAGACAATAAGAAGAGGGAACCTAAGGGGGAGTGACGGGTGCAAACAGTGCCAAGCGATAAAGGGAGGGTGGAGGCATAGCTAGAAACAAAAATATAACTGACAATACAGCAAGGAGCATAGGAGAAAAGAGAATAAAGATGGAACTTCAGTTAAAATAGGAGTGTATTAGACAAGTTTTGCTTATTATGCAACAGGGCATGTGCGTGGTCAACAGGATGTGGCAGAGAGGAAGGACAGAAGGGAAGAAGAGAAGGTGGATGTGAGGCTGAACAGAATAAAAGGAAAAGGAGTAAAAGGAATAAACAAGGATGTAAGAGAAATGGGAAATGGAGTGGGTGCAGCTCAAAGAAGGAGGGAGGGAGACAGAGGGGGGAAGGCAATCAACAAAGGACACTGAGGAAGCTTAGGGGTGATATAACTGGCATGAGAAAGACTTCAATCAACAATGGTACTGGATATGTGGTACAAAGTGAAAAACAGGGGAGCTAGTGTGATGAAAGTGAAGAAGGTCTTGATGACTGCAATGTTAGAGTCATCAATGGAGTAGAGCCTTACCAAAGAAGGCAGGAGAAATCAGGCTACCATGAATCTAGTGTCAGGACTTGGACAAATCATGCAATTAATGATATGAGGAATGTGATCTCCAAGGTGTGGAGATGTATGAATGTTGTGCTGCACATAGGCACTAATGAGATGTCATGGACACTGCAGAGGTAGAAAACAGTACCAAGGAGGTGGCAGTAAGATGCCAGGATAGAGGGTTGAAGGTACTCATCATAGATGTGTTACTTGTGACAGCAGCCATCACACTGAGGAAAGAGATGAATAACGAGCACAAAGACAAGCTGAGTCAGTGGACAAGAGCGAAGGGCTTACTACTGGTACAAGGATAGGGAGACCTGATGTTCACATCAAATCTATGCTAGGGACAGTGTCCATCTTAGCCCAGGAGGAATACCAGCAGTTAGAAATGGATTTGTAAGGTGTGTGTCCATGATCATATCTTCAAACTAAGAAGGAAATAGGGAGGAGGTATAATAGATACAGGCAGATGAAATAGGCACTAGACAGAAGGTGGAAAATGCAGAACATATCAGAGAACATTGTGGTGACTCAAAAATAGGTTGGGTATTATTACTATGTAATGTCAGGGATCTGGGAAGAAAGATTTGGGCAACAATTAAGAATCTCAAACTGGAGGAAAGACAGTGCAGAGTTTAGAAGAATGTGGGCAATTGACAACAGGAGGAGGGGCTATGGAAGTGCCAGGTTATAAGCTGTTTAGAAATGACAGAGTGGGAGAATGATGGAGTGAGAAAAGTTATCTTAGAAAGGGAGGGCATCAAGTATGATTGATACCTACATATTTTTTTCCAGATTATCTAGAAAACTGAAAATTTACCTGGTAACCCAGAAACAAACTTTATAAATGTAGCTATTCTTTCTGCTGGAGCCAACAAGATACCAAAGTTTGTAAAGAGACTCCCCTGAGATGATCATATTCCTTACAAGTGTAGCTTCAGTGCGAAGCAGCTGTGTTTTGAGAGATGTTAAAGTAAAGAGAAAGCATTTCGCTTCCACAGTGATGCAGTGATGAATATCCATGCCGATTTACATCACAGAATAAGCATGGTGAAGGGAATTGAAGGCAGAGTAAGAGGTTAAGATGAATCAAGGTGAGGAAGGGGGTGGAGCAAGAAGTGTGGCTTTAGCCCAGTAATTTGCCTATTTCAAAGGTGAGAACCATAGCGTTAAATACAAGATCAGGAGGCAGAGAGAAAGAGACAGAGGAAGATGAGAGAGTGAGCAGGGTTAGAACCCAAGTAAATGCCCTAGAAGTTATGTTAGGGAAAAGGGAACCAGTGCTTTGATACAGTTAACTGCTTCCACCCCAAACAGATCAAAAGAGGAGAGTGAGAGAATGAGACAAAGACCATAATGGAGTGAAATAAAAGAAAAGGAGTTATTATCATGGTGAATATGAATTTACAGGAATATACTGAGAGATTAGAAGCTCAATAGAAGAGAAGACAGAAATATGTCTGAGGTCTTTACCCTAAGAGGCTAGGCTACCTGGAGCAAAACTTTATCACAAAGTTCAGAATTATAGTGGTATTCATAACCCTGAACTCTGTGATGCAGTTCTCTTCCACCTAGCCAAGCCCCTTAAGGTACACAAGATCAGACACATTTCCTCTCTTCTGTTGAGCTTGTCATTTCTCAGTATGTCCCTTGTAAATTCAGACTCACCATGAGAATAACCCTCTTGGGCATCATTAGTCAACCTTGACCACAGCACTAAGTGGTTTAGAGCTAAAAGAGATGTGAGAATCTGAAGAGAAATGATGGGCAGTTTAGGGGGTGGATTAATCTGAGATGCAAGACAGGGTAAAATATGAGTATGGATTCTGAAGGCAACTTGGGGAGGGGAGAACAATGTTGTAGAATTGATCAAGGATGGACCACCCTGTGCTATGGGCAAGTGTCTGAGGAGGAAACAAAACTGACAAAAAGAGGAGAAGGCCAGCACTGCAGCATAAGAATATGAAGCACAACAACAGCAAATCTTAGGGCCTACAAGTGGTTGAAAGGAGGTGGAGGAGGCATAGTACAAAAATGCAAGTAAAATGAGTCAGTAATGAAAACAGAATAATTTGACTTGTATAACAGAAAGAAGGAAGGAACGGAGGACCAGGCTGAGAAAGAATGAAAGGGAGATCACAAAAAATCAGAAGTTCCTGACTCAATATTTCATCTCAGTCTTCATGAGAGAAAAGACAATGAGAGTACCATCCTAGGATTGAGGCAGGACAACTTGGAGAGAGCTGTGGGAAGACACTAATATAGAACAGGATGAGATGAAGAGGGCATTGACTATCCTAAATGTGGCTAAGGAATGTGGACCAGATACATTCTCTCTTATAGTCCTCAGGACTCTGACCAGCATGCAGTTGGAGCTCATAGAGTTCTTAAAAATATCACCCACCAGTGCAAGAGTGCTGTATGTTACCAACTGATTTATGCTCCAGTTTTTCATTGCATCCTTTTTAGGTTGTTGAATACTGCATCCCAAATAAATTTATAGGATGTCTCTTTGTCAGGTTTCTCCATTTCTAACACTGTATAGTAATCTTTAAACCTGTTATTTTTCACTGATTTTAATGATTAGCCTTTCAGTAATTCAGATTGATGGTCTCAATATTAAACTGCAATGTCTTGTAAGTAGTTAGTTCAAATTTGATGGTGAATCTTAAATGATTGCCTCAATCAAAATCTAAACATTTTGTAACTGAAAGAGAAAAATCTTTCTCATCTTTGAGTACTACTTAAAAAAATAAAACCATACATCTGATGTGGTTAATCTTCGTTTATTCCTTACTGATGGGTTATCAGTTCCGTTCTCGGAACCGAGCCAGCCAATATCAAGCTCGTATCAGCCAAAAACTCTTGAGCCAAGATTCTACCCAGAATGCTCTGCTCCCTGTTACCTTAGATCTCATTTGCTGCATTGCTGTACAGCCATGTCAAGCCACTCTCTCAGCTAAGTATCTAATTTTTGAAAGTTTTATACATTGTTCTTACTTTAAATATTTTCAAACAGTTTCTACTATTATTTCCCAACCCTATCATCTACTTTAGACTCTCTCCCTTTAGTCTTTACCTTTATTACTCTTTTTCTTACCTTTGAGGTAATTCTTCATTACCATCTTTGGTAATCCTTCCTTTTCTCTTCTTACCCTTTTGGGTAGCCTTTCCTCTTCATTTTGGTACTGTTCTTCTTCTCCACATCATTATGTCAGATAAGAAAAGTAGCGTTGGTTTCAAGCAGTGTAAGGATTGCAGCCATAAGTTACTGCTTTCCGATGGCTATGACTTATGTGTCTACTGTCTGAATGTCTCCCACCTTACTGTGGATCCCTCGTGTGGAATTTGTAAACATTTTTCTACCAGGACTCTTAAGAGAAAGAATAAGTTAATTTTGAAAGGTCTTCTCAAGTCTCTTCTCTGAGGCTATTTCTGGGTCAGAGGGCTCACCCTCGCCTGTTAAACTGCATAAGAGGCATTCTTCCACTTCATCATTGAAGTCGCTACTCTCTTCTCCTTCTAGAGATCATAGGGAGTCGACTCATAAGAAGGTGAAATTGATTGCTACTTTGGTGCTGCCACCTGTTACCCTGTCGGCTCCAGGCTCGGCATCGCCCCAAATGATTCTGGCTCTAGCCATGTCTTCCTTATCGATACCAGCATTGGAGTTCCTGGTGCAGATAACTATGGCTTTAACAGTTCAGTCGCAGCCCTTACTGGCACTGTCCATGCAGGTACAGTCCCCTTTGGCACCGTTGGTACAATTCCCCTTCGGCTGCAAGTATGACTTTTCTGTACTCCATGGCGCAGACATTTTCTGCACCAACATGTTCTTCGGTGCATTTATCAGCACCGTCCTTATTACTGGTGCAGATACTTTCCTCGATGGCACCATACCCACCAGAGCAGACTTTTGCCTTTACGGTGCAGACACCTTCTGCTACTATGGCGGTGGCGCCGTTGGTGCAGACTAATTCCACACCATTTTCTTCGGTGCAGATATCCTCGGTTCCGGGCTCTGCACCTATTGAATTAGCAAGGACCAAGTATTCATTGGATCCATTTGCTGGCAGTCAATATAGTCCTTTTCTAGAAAGGCCAGAATCGCCATCAGCTTTCTCCATGAGGTCAAACAAGAGTCTCTCTAAACAAGATGTGTTGCGGCTTGTTGACCAGTTACTTGTGGCCAGAGGTCTCTCTCACCCATTGAAGTCCACGTTCCCCCCTTCAGGTGAATGTATATCTCCTCAAACCCCAATGTACACTCCTCCTTCGACTTCTACCCAAGTTTCGAAGCCTATTATTCTGACAGTAGCTTCTCTTCCTCTGACTCCAATAGTGGATCTTAGTTTGGAACCGGAGTTGTCTTTGTGGTCCTTGGTGCACTGGGCATCGGGCTCTTCTCAGACCAGTGGCTGTGCCATGGGGGAGGGCATTCCTGGTTCCATGACAATTTTTTCTATGTCACCATCCAGGGATCCTCTCTCTCTCATGGTTCACAGTCCTCTTGAGACTCCTGGTCTGGGGGTGGGATCATTGGGGTGGGGCGTGAACCCAGTTCCGAGGTTGTCATGCTCAGTTCCAGGCTCCCATCCCTCCTTGGGCAGGTTGGCCTTCTAGGCCATGGAGAGGGTGCTTGTCTCCATTGGCAAATCCCACATGTCAGAGTCCTTTCCCCCCTCTGTGCCACAACTGTCACAAGCCACAAGCACCGGACATTGCGCACAAGAGCCTCAGGTTTCTCCTCCTCAGGATAACCCCCTCTTTCAAGTCTTCCTCAGAACCTCCCACTGAGGAAGCACCCCACAAAGTGTCATGCAAGAGGAAGCACATGGATTCCACTGAGGAGTCATTTTTCTGAAGATAAGGCTTTTGATGACAGGGAAGGGTCCCCACGGTCACCCTATAATGAGGTGTCCTTTGGTGACATCCTTGAGATCCTTAGACAGAGAGGTGACTGGAAGTCCTCTAATCATTCCTCTGATGAATCCGTATTCTTGCAGGCTTTTTGTGCCCAGATCCCTACCTCCTGGGTCACCGCGCTGGCCGATGAGCTCATCCAGCTCATCATCCAATGCGCATGGAAGGCTCCTGACACCCTGGAAGTGATGCCAAGGAGACCGGATAAAATATTATCACCCCCAGCTGAGTACCCACATTGGTCACAAGGTCTTCCAGTAGATGCTATGGTGGTGGCTGCTGCGACTAAGAAGGATTTGGCAGAAGAGAGCCAAACTGTCCATCCATTCAGTAAGGAGTCCTGGGCAATTGACAGATTAGGGAAGCATGTGTTTGCTTTATCGACCTTCACCGTAAGGTCTTTGAACTATTTGGTACACTTTACCAGGCTTCAGAGGGATCTAATCAACCAGCTCTCTGAAACCTTGGCAGGAGCTGTTTCTGATGAGGTCCATGACAATGTCGCTTCTCAGATATCCACTTCCAAATCTTACATGCGTTTCCAACTCTTACATGCATCTTATTTCTCACGCAAAGGAAGGGGCGGCTAGAGCGGCATGCGTTGGTATAGTCACCAGATGACATGCCTGGATGTGCCTTTGTAACTTTGCGGACTCCTTTAAAGCATTCTTCATGAACACCCCATTAAGGCCACTTCATTCTTTAGCCCTAAAGTGAAAGATATGCTGGCAAGGTATGAACAAGATGGCAAGACCCTGTCTGCCATTGGTCTCAGACACTCCACTCCTCAGCGATTCTACTCCAGAAATCAAAGAAGTGGGAAAATATGGCACAGGAAATCACAGGGGTCTTTCTGGGATGCACATGCCGAGTTTTCCCCTAGAGGCAGAGGGGGAAACTCCAATGGAAGATGCCCTTTTCAGGGCAGTGGAGGTCTGTGAAACTGGGGCTACAGAGATTCCTCCTCTGGCCAACCCTATCAGTGCTTCTAAAGCGATGCCCAACTGCTCACCTGTGGAAGTGGTTGGAGTCATTTTTCCTTGTACCCCACTGCCTGGCAAAATATAACCATTGACTCTTGGGTACAACGGATAATATCCAGAGGCTATCACATCTCCTTCCATCTTTGTCCAATCTCATCCAGAGAACTACCTGACATTCCACCCAGTCACAGGGAAGCTGCAGCACTCAAAATCCAAAAGCTGCTACAAAAAAGAGTCATCCAGATGGTACCCCCAGACCAGATAGGATCCAGATTTTACTCAAGGTTCTTTTTAGTGGAGACCAATTCTGGATCTCAGCACAGTGAACAAATTTGAAAGAACAGAGAAATTCCGGATGGTCAAGGTTCAGTCTATCCTTCCTTTTCTGAAAGAAGACAATTGGATGTGCTCTGTAGATCTTCAAGATGCATATTACCACATAAAAATGGACAAAGGCTCAAGAAGATACCTCCGCTTCCACATAGGAGCCAGTCACTACAAATTTCAAGCTCTGCCCTTTAGTCACTCTACAGCCCCCAGAGTGTTCACCAAATGCATGGCAGTGGTAATCACTCACTTGTGATTTCAAGGATTCCAGGCATTTCCATATCTAGACGACTGACTCCTCACTGCCCCCACCAAGCATCTACTGGAAGAAGTCCTGCACTATACTCTCCTAACAGCTCAAAGCCTGGGAATGACTATAAACTGGGAGAAATCCAACATGACCCCAACTCAGTCTTTGGAATTTATAGGGGTACTGTTGGACGCGAGAAATTGCACAGCATCCCTCCTGGACCACAGGCTTCAGAGAATAAGGCAACAGGTTTAACCACTGCTCTGTCACCACAAATCTCCTGCTCGATCTATACTCCAACTCTTGGGGTCAATGGCAGCCTCGATCACCATTGTTCGTCTAGCCAAATTCCACATGAGGCTCCTTCAGTGGCTACTTCTCACTCAGTGGTACCCTCTACAACATCCTTTGTCTTTTCAGATAAGTGTAACTCAGAGATGCAAGCAAGATTTACTCTGGTGGAAGTCTTGAAATCCCCAACAGTGGTCCTGCCCCTTCAACCCCCATCAACCGATAGCCACGGTGACCACGGATGCCTCCCTGATGGGGTGGGGGGGGTTTATGTCAGGGAAATGTGGTTGAAGGCACCTGGCTGAAGACAGAGGCCCTTTTGCATATCAATGTCCTGGAACTGAGGGCAGTGCTACTAGCATTGCAAGCATTTCATTCCATCCTTCCATTAGGGACTATTGTGATCCAATCAGACTTGTCAGTGGTCTGGTATATCAACAAACAAGGGGACACCAGATCTTACCCATTATGCCGAGAGGCCTTGAGAATATGGCAATGGGCAATAGCTTCCAACCGCTTTCTAATTTCAATGCACATTCCCAGGAGCTCTAACGTGATAACGGACAAATTGAGCAGGTACATTCTGCAACCTCATGAGTGGTCCCTCAATCCTATGATAGCAGAAAGAATCAACTGCTGGGGCCAGCCTTGCTGCAACCTATTTGCCTCCCCAACCAACTACAAGTGCAGCAACTATTTTGCCCTAATCCACCCTCAGGGACAGTCACAGAGAGATGCTCTAATCCATGCTTGGCCCTCGGGTCTACTTTATGCTTATCCTCCTCTTCCCCTCATCTCCCAATTTCTGAAGAAAGCTTGACAGTTGAAGAGCAAAGTGATCCTCATTGCTCCATATTGGCCTTGATTTCCCTTCCTCTGGCCTCACCTGCTAGATCAACCATGGATCCTCAATCCCCAACACTGCTCTCCCATCTGTAGGGTCTGATTCACCCCAATCTAACAACTCTGAAACTGACAGCTTGGTTTCTCCACTTCCAGTGATTGCCAGGCATGAAAACCTCTCATCCCCTGTGCTCAATATTCTTATTGCATCTCATAAATTGTCCACCAGACTAATCTATCTTAACAAATGGAAAAGGTTTCTCTATGGGCAGTGAATAAATAATTAGACCCCTGTCAGCCCCAATTTTGATGGTACTGGATTACTTATCACATCTTTCCCACTCTGGGGTGTCTGCCTCTACTATTCATCTGCATTTAGCTGCAATCTCAAATTTCCACATTGATTTTCAAGATTATTCACTTATGTCATACAGACTCTGTAAAACATTCTTGAAAGGAGTTATCCACCTAAAACCTCCCTTTAGACAATCGGTACAACCTTGGGATTTGGTATTGGTTCTGCAATCTCTAACAGCTCCCCAATTTGAACCTGAACCTTCATGTGATGTAAAATATCTCTCTTGGAAAACTTTGTTTCTGACTGCAATCACATCGGCCAGACGCTTGTCAGAACTTCAAGCTTTATGCATCAAACCTCCCTATTTTATCTTCCATAAGGATAGGGTATCACTGAGAACTAATTCTTCCTTTTTACCAAAAGTGGTGTCAGAGCGGTCTATCAACCAATCTATTGACCTCCCAGTGTTCTTTCCTAACCATTTTACCAAGGGAGAGTATTGCCTGCACTCCTTGGATGTTCATAGGCAAATATGATTTTATCTGGACAGAACAAAATCTACCCGTAAATCAGACCATTTCTGGCTTTTTCTATACCTAGGTACAGGTCATCCTGTATCAAAAGGTACATTGGCTTCATGGTTGAGAAATTGTATTAACTTTATCTACAACAAAAACAATCTCACCTTGCCTCATAGAGTGAAAGCTCATTCTACAAGATCTATGGCAACTTCAGTAACTTTCCATGCTAAGGCTTCCCTCAATGATATTTGCTCAGCTGCAACTTGGGCCAAACCTCATACCTTTACTCTTCATTACAAATTGGACTTGGCCTCCAGAGGTAGATCTTCCTTTGGCTCCATGGTGCTCAGGAATGTCCTTCCATGAGGGCCACCCAGGGACACAGGTAGCTGGGGACTCTGTCCTTTCAGTAAGGAATAAACAAAGATTAACAACATCAGATAAAGAAGTTATGTCTTACCATAACATTCCATCTGTGTTGTTGATCTTTGTTCATTCATTACTTCCCACCCGCCGTCCCCCTCCGGATGTTCTTGGTTGATCTCATGTACTCCTTTATTGTAGGTCTGTTATGACCAGAGATATACTCTACTTTTACATAGCAACTTGCAAACTCGATCTGAGGTAACAGTGAGCAGAGCATTCTGGGTAGGACCTTGGTTCGAGAGTTTTTGGCTGATGTGAGCTTGATATTGGCCCGCTCGGTTCCGAGGATAGAACCGATAACCCATCAGTAATGAATGAATGAAGATCAACAACATAGATGGAACGTTATGCTAAGACATAACTTATTTTTTTTCTATATTATTGATTCCTGCTGGAAATGTGAATGCCTACTTTAACATGTATTTTCTTTTTAATCTTTGATATATATATATATATATATATATATATATATATATATATATATATATATATATGTATATATATATATATATATATATATATATATATATATATATATATATATATGCTTAATTTAGTTGAAAGTCTTTAAAGTCAACACCTTCCCCCAATATTGTGTAGTCTCACATATACAATTAGCAGGGGGCTGAAGGTGTCTTGCCTCCCTGCAAAATGCACTGTTTAATTTTTGCATGCTCCAAGGTAATGTCTCACAGCATGCACAATGACATCTCAATGATTTGTTTTCAATTTCTATGTCAACATTAGTGATATTGATATCCAGGTGATTAGATTATTTAAAGTGCACACACATGCACACACACACACACACATGTATATATATATATATATATATATATATATATATATATATATATATATATATATATATATATATATATATATATATATATACACATACACAGAATCACATTTCCCAAGACATCCTGCTGACTGCAAATTATTCACTATAATATAACCACTCCCTCCAGCAGGTTACTTTAAAAAAGATGGTTCATTAGTTAACACTTTCATCCTTTCACTCCCAATGGACTTCATCAGTCTAAAACATTTCAAAGCATAACTAAGTTTAAATGAAGTTTATTGAAAATCACATGTTCATGCTACACCAATCACCACTCATTCCAACTCACAAGCACTCCATTTCTTATAGTTTAATGCATTAAAAGTATATCCATGAAAAATTCACATGAAATAAAGTAACAGCGATGTTAAAGTTAATACCAAAAAATGAACATCAGAACTTTTGCTTGCAAAACTAATGTGTTAGCCACTGTATCAGACAACATGATAACATTGGATAGAAAAGATTGGCACTTATCCCTGTAGAACATATGCTTATTGTAAATATATAAATAATATAGTATAATTTATTCATCTAATTACAATGAAAGAATATGAAATAAGATGTTATATGAATTATGATTCCAGTAATTTAGTATATATGGTGAACTGTATGAAGTCTGATTAATGTTATATTGGAAAGACTAATTGTAAGTTGAAAGAAAGAATCTACTCACATCAATCAGGTATTAGGTTGGGTAATGAGCAAACTGCTTTATGTAAATTTATTGTGGATAAGGGCAGTGAGGACCATTTTAAGGTTTTAGATTTAGAAACTGTTTCTTTAAATGGTAGTCAAGGGATAATATTTTAAATAAGAGAGAAAATAATGGAGTACAAGAGATCCTGCTCCTGGATTCAGTGTTGTAGTAAATATAAAATGTTTATTAAAGGAACATCGTTTGAGATGATTGCCTAAAAAGTTGTTAGAACATGTTTTGATTTTTAATATTTAAAATTTATTACTTGAAATTGATTATGTCATGCCTTTTTATACATCTTATGTTTATTTAAATAGTGAGAGCTATGTGTATTTATAACACTTGAAAAAGCATTTTATCATGAAACCCTGTTGTATTGTTCTAAAAGCTTGTGCTTATTAAAGCCAGCCTGTAATGTCCTGGATGACTTGTTGTTTCTTTGTATTTGAATATTTTGTTTGTCTGAGAAATTGTCTGTTTAATGCTCTGTGCTGTATTTTTGTAAATTCTGCTACTTTCGCTTCCTGTGTCAGGTCACTGGAAAATTTATAAACAGTGTTTTGTGAAAGCTGGTTTGTTCTGCTTGCATAATTCAAAAAAATCACCCAGTCTCTGTAAACTCCTTGACCGCAAAAGAAATAAGTCATCAATATATCACCAGTAGGCAGTAATATACTCCATAAAGGCTAATATTCAGAATCGTCTTCCTATCTGGCCATAAAAATATTTGCATAGCTGGGGGCATAACTGCCCCCATAGCCATACCAAATACCTGCTATTAATTGTTGTTAAAAAGGAAAAACATTATCTTCAAGAATAGGTTCAAACAATTTTCCCATTAAAATACCCCATCAGCAGGTAATTTGCCTTTTTCTTGAATAGAAGAAATGACCCCAGTTATTCCTAGGTGCTTTCAAGTAACTGAATATAAAACATGCATATCCAGTATAGGTAACAATGTTTTCTGTATATCCGTTAAGGTAATTTAATTTGTCATCAAAATCAGATGTATCTTTTGTACAAGAGTGAGTACATGTTTCATGAAGGGTTTCAACTTTCTGTCTACCAGAATGGTCAATGCTTTTGATTTTGACCTTGCGGCTAACAGTGTTGCCTCAAATGAAGGTCTGTTTTATTTTATGTACCTTAGGACCAGGTAAGTGAGGAAGATAAGTGAGGAGGGTGCTTTTACGTTTGGGAGTACAGAGTGTAGAAAGGGAACTCAAGAGTTAGGGAGGGGGACATGGATTTTAGCTGAAAGAAAGATGGGGATTTTAGGTTTAGGGAGTGATTGTAGATGGGATGGGATTTCATCTTTTGATTTAGACAAGGGGAAGAGTATATTAGGTTTAAGAAGAAATAGGGACTTTAGGGTTAGGGAGGAGGAAGGAAATTTTAGGTTTTGGGAGTGATCTGGAATGGGAGAGGGAGTTTAGGTTCAGGGAATGATCAAGACATTAGGATCACTAATGGGAGTTCGGGATTTTAGGTTTAGGGTGATTTGGGGGTCTTTAGGGTTAGTGGTTGGGTGGGAGTTTTTAGGGTTAGGATAAAGGTTATGGTAGGGATTAACAGTACAAGAGATGGGTTAATGAGACTTAGAGTACTTGTTGAAACAAGTGAGTGGCAATGAAGATGTGTGTCTCGAGCAAATGTGTCTCAAGCATATGTAGTAGATTCATTTAAAATATGTCTCAGTTCCCTTTAACATACTGCCTCAAATATAGAAACAGTAGGGCACAAATAGGATTAAAATTATTGGGACTGCAGTTCTATTGTTATTTGTTTTATGTTCTCCTATTATTGTAAGACATCTCAGATTCAACTGTCTCACAAACATTTTTAACAAAATTAAAGTGTACACCATCCTAGCCCTTTGAATGGGGATAAATGTCACCTCCTTTTTAATAAGATAATTTCAGTCTCGGTTAATTTCTTTTTTTTTTTTCTTCTTTTTTTGAACGATAAATTACTTTAAAAGTTGTTGGTTCTGTGACTGAATCTTTGTCCTTTGCCCAAGACTGTACACATTGCTGGCCACAAGAAAAAGAAACCCATAACAAATCAATAGCATCTCAAAGATGTTTTCATTGTAAGACTGTTTCTGGTGCTATTTTGGCTATGTTCTGCTACTGAACACTGAGTATTTCATACTTTGTGACTGAAATTTCCCTCTTTTCTGTGAATTGTTTCTTTTATTATTCAGGCCATCCTGTTGCATCTTTGTAGCTAACATGGATAAACACTGGGGCACTCTTGGTCTTACTGCTCTGTCTAAAATAACTTCTTCACCTACCAAATTTGCAGTCTCGTTGGTGTTAAGAATTTGTTGCTCACTTTCTTTGGCTAGTGCACTCTCCATGTTAACAGTCACTACAAATGGCTTATAAACTGAGCCAGCCTCAAATTCATTCTCTCTCTCTCTCTCTCTCTCTCTCTAGTTTCCTCAGTTTTTAACTTGACTCTTTTTTCATACTCAGTTACATCTTTTAAAATCTTATTGGACCGCTCCTTGTAATCATTAAAATCACTCATTGATTTAATCTGAGCTGTTACATTTTCAACTGTTTCTTTATGGATATTTAACAGTTCATCATTATGTTTAACTAAAGCTTAGAATTTGCATTCTAGTGCAGTGAAAAGAGGTTTACAGAGTTCTTTAAATGAGCATGAATTTTCATCAACTCCACTGAGGAATTTGGCAATTCTAAGTCCCTGTGGAATACTGTTTAATACATTGCATTTTTCCAAGTAAATTTTGTCCCTCATAAGATTCTTGTAAGGTGCCTTCTCTAAGTTCTTTAATAAGTCAAAAGCACCATTTATGAATTTGTGCTACCTGTAGAGGTGGATGCTTCTCAAATGGGACTGCATGTTTAGTAAAAATCACCTGGATATCCACTTCTCCTGCCATAACACCTATATTTTCTACACCAAACAGTCTCTCAATAGAAGCAGAGCTGAGACAAGCATAGACATTTAATTGAGAAGGCAGTAAATTGGTGGCATCCTGTCTGGTTAGAGACATCAGATTAGGTATAGCAATGCAAACAAAGGCAACACAACAGTTCCCAAGACATCCTGCTGACTACAAGTTCTTCACTATAAAATAACCATACAGTTCACTCTATCATGTTATTCCAAAAAAGATGGCTTATTAGCTAGAGCTTTCATCCTTTCACCCCCAATGGATTTCATCAGACGAATAAACATTTTAAACACAATCAAGTTTAAAAAAGTTTGTTACATCAATCCAGAACTGAAAAATAGGAGACTGAAGTAGAAATATTTTCATCTGGTGTTGTGAATGTTCTCTGGTGTAATGACTAACACAATAGTCTTAGAAGCAAAAAGGTCTGATTTACAGTTCCTGGTATTTACTTGGAACATTTTAATTGAATTTATCATGGATATATTTTAATGCATTGAACTATAGGAAGTGGAGTGCTTGTGACTTTGAATGAGTGGTGCTTGGTGTAAAGTGAACATGTAATTTGCAACATTCGTTATTTACACTTGGCTGTGTTTTAAAATGTTTGTTAGTCAGATTTGGTCTATATGTGATGGCGTTTTTTTTTTTTTCTTGTATGATCACAAAATGAAATTATTCTCTTTTTGTAATCTTTTTGGTTTTCATTAGCTGAGACTTTCAATAAGCATGCATTGTTCAGGAGTTAGTCAATGCTTCTGCATACTGATCATTTACCATGAGCCCATATCTTATTTTACTGAAGTTTTGATTTTGAATTAGGTATTCTTGTTGGCCAGACTGTACTCATGTTTTTTTTTATGGTTTGTTTTTAGGGTATAGTGTGTGTGCACAGAAAGAAATTTAGAAGTCAAAAGAGCACCTGAAAAATACTAAAATTTAGATTTAGTTAATTAGTTATTGCCATTTCATAACATGGGAGGTGGGCTGGTCACCAGACCCTTTTCAGCCATTATCTATGTCTATAACGGCAACAGTTTAGTACATCAAATATTCAGGGATATCATACTAGTTAGAAAAGCAAACTATTTCTAATGTATATAGAAAAACATAGTGAAAAACAGATTTCCAATAAATATTTTGAGTTAACACATATTTACAATACAGACAGAGAAAGCTGCTGCTTTACAAACAATATACTGAATGCATGCATGTATGCATGCACAGAATTTGGCAGTGACATCTTCATTTAATATATTTTTTACAGTTTGTAATGTTGAATGTTTTGTGCTTTACAATTGCCAGTGCACAAACATTCAGAAACATCGCACTTGTTAAAGATGGCACAATATTTACAATGCAGCTTTTGATGTCAAAGCACCGTGATCAATAAAATGCATATTGAAGAAGGTAAAAATGACTGCAACATAAATATTTTACATAGTATCAATATTGTGGCAATCTGCATCCGTCCTTGTCTGCAGGCAATGATCAGTTAACCCACATTCTTATTTCCCCATTGGTGGGATTATCTGTAGGGTCTAACATTGGTGGGATTATCTGTAGGGTCTAACATTGGTGGGATTATCTGTAGGGTCTAACATTGGTGGAATTATCTGGAGGGTCTAATTTATGTCTACTTTTCCCCATCCCAAGAGCCATCTTGCATTGTCACATTCTCTCCAGTCTTAAGAGTTGGCTTATGTCTGCCCATTATTTCCAGCTTTATGACTTTATGCCTGTCCCATATACTTATGAATTCTGCTTATATTTTTGGCTCAGAATATCTTTTTCATTGCATTCTCCAGCCTTTCTTTATTGTAGATAATTTTTTATTCTAAAGAATATATCTTTATTGATTTTGCTGAGTTGCAACGACATTTCCATTGTGGGCACCTGCAACTTCATATCTGTGACTGTGTGCAAACTTGTGCACTAAATGAGGTTACACTAATCACTATGCCCAGATATGTTGTCAGACTTAACGTTTTTAACTTTAATGTTGTCTATTAAATACTGATTAAACAAAACTAGCAAATGCCACAGAGTGTATGTTTAATGGCATGGCAGCACTAAAAGAAAATATTTGAAGAATGACAGAAGAAAATTCTAACGTGCATATTTCTTCTATGTGCATATATTGTAATTTAAAAGTTTATGCATAACTAGCATAAACGTTTAGATGCAATGCTGTTATTGCATTTTGCACACAATAGAGGACTGGAAATGCAGTTAAATACTGATTAGAACATATTTGTTAATATAGTGCTTGTCTTAGCAGTGAGACAGTTGTATGCAGGGCTGTATTTCATATGTCTGATGCTGCTGAGTCACATCCAACTTCTGGAGTGATCCCATGAACAGCTAATGCCATCCACAGTTTATTAGGCAAGTAGGGAACAGAAGTAGATTGTCAGGCCTTATTGTGTGCATGCTGCATTCCTATGACTAAATTATCAGTTTTCTAAACCAGTGATTTGAGGCCTCCAGTAGTTTTTCCTTGATATATTCCATTAAACTTTGACTTTGCTATAATGGTAATGTTTTCTACTGTATATTGCACAAAACAAGTAGGTGATCTGTATATCTCTTCTTGTGAAATTGTAATACTTGAAAGTGACAAATTTTAAGTACTGCATTTTGAAAGGTGCAGGTTTTTACTGACTTTGCAAAAGAAAAGAGAAAGGCAAATACATGAATGTTTGTGAAAAAAAATAAGTATTTCCCCTTTATAGTTTCATAGGTGTGTACAAGACCCGCAGTGGTGGTGCTGTGGTAGCGTTGTCACCTCACAGTAAGACGCTGTCCAGTTGGATTCTCAGCTAGAGCATCTTCTGCATGGAGACATGCGTGAATGGGCGTACCTTCATTGAAGGTTATGCATCAGGCCTGGCAAGCCGGTACGTAAAAATCAACTGCCAATCATTAGCAGACTAGATTAGTTCCACTGTGGCGACCCCTAACTGGGAAAAGCTGAAAGACACAAACAAGTTTCATAGGTGTGTACTAAGCTAATGACCACATGGGCCTTTTTAAGCTGACTCATACATCCCAAATGTCTGATGAGTTCTGCTTCTCTTGATAAGTGTAAAAAGGGGCTTGGGAAATAAAACATTTGCAAGCAGAGGCTAGAAAGGTGAAGTATTTACATGCTACGTGTGTCAAATAGAGACATAGCTGCCAAACCGGGGAAGAATTTTCTTTTCCCCATCTAATTATCCAAGTTACATTTGAATTGGGTTAGGAGAGATTCTTCTTCATTTGGATGGAAAGCCTCTTCCAGAGAAAGGATAGTCTCCTGGATATATACCTGTCATTTGAGCAGGTCCTATTCATGTCACAGGCAAGGTTTAAGTCTTTAGAATGGGTAATTTTGGTGCTGTTTGCTTTGGAGATATGTAGGAGATGGATCAGGGTGGGGTCTGGCAATGCCTTGTATGCCAGGCAAAGATCTCCACTCAGCAACATGTAGGAAATGGAACATAGCGATAGAGCTTTAAGGTGGTCTGCATCAGACATTTTACTTGCACTCTGTATTCTTTTAGTGAGGAACCTCTGCAGACTTTCTAGTTGTTGGATGTCCCTGGGTAGGTACATACCAAATGGGGCATTGTACTCAATGATAGGTTAGAAGAATGCCGAATACAGTGGAACAATGACCTTCCTGGACCTAGATGCCATACTTTTGTTTATAAGTTGCACAGTATAGAATGATTTCCTCACTGCTACAGACACTTGATGATTAAAGGGTAGATTACTGTCTGTGCGTGTCCCCAAGTCCCTGACTACTGGATTGACTCTTAAAGGTGTGTTGTTACCAGGGGTGGATGACTTCTTGAAGGGCACTGTTATGTATTTCCTAGCATGTACTCTGAATTTATTTACTTGTATATATTGTACTCTGAATTCTTGTACTTATCAATTTTTTTTACTGTGAATTTATTGTACCTGGATAATTTGTATTGTGGAGCTTTTCTCTCCGGTCCTCTGCTGAAAAAGGGGTGCAAGCTCAGTCAGACTATCCTGGTCATCAAATGTCAAATAAATAAATTTAGTTTTAGTCCATGGATCTGACACAAATTATTTGTCATTAGTGTCAGTGGGAGAGTCTATGACTGCTGCTAATGCAATAGCCTGCAAATATGGTCAGCCAGAGGCCGCTGACACTGACCTTTATTTCAGAAAAATACATGCCAAGAAGGAGCAGTCCCAGAACTGATCCCTGAGGGACTCCATTTGTGACTGGCATCTTTGTAGAGGTTGAGTTCACAGTTATAACTTCCTGGGTCCTGTCTGTGAGCCACTTGGCTATCCACCAGGTGACAGAAGGGTTTATAATTAACCACTTGAGTTAGTCAACAATGTCCAAGCAGGGTATTATGTCAAATGCCTTGTCCAAGTCAAGATAGACAATGTGAACTGTTCGGCCCTCATACATTGCTTTGGTGACCTTCTCAAAGAAGTCCATCAGGTTGAGTAGGCATGACCTGCCCTTGATGAAACCAAATTGCATTGGGTCCAGTGTTTGGTGGTTTCCTGTGCCATTATTGATCATTTCCATCATAATTCTTTTCATGGTTTTGCATATGAGACTAGTCAGACTTATCGGTCTGTGATTTCCAGGGTCTGTAGATGGCCCACCTTCATAAAGAGGGATGACTGTTTCTGTCCTCCATTCATGAGGCACAAATCCTGTTTGGAGGCTCCAATTAAACAGCAATTCTAGAGGGCCTGATAAGTCATGTTTCATGCCATTTAGAAGGCATCCTGGGATATTGTCTGGGCCCATCAGTGTGCTTGGCCTTAGAGAGACCATTTAGGACCTGTTCCCTAGTGATACTAGAGAGAGTTATATTTGATGGTATTTCCTGAGGAGAGGTTGAGGGGGAGACCGGGTTAAAATTAGAGCTGAATTGTCTGCTAGTGAGTTTGCTATATCTTCTGTCTCAGTATAGGTGGCTCCATTAACAATGAGCTCTGCAAGCAACTGTGAACTGCCTTTGAGGTTGTGAACATATCTAAAGAATGTTTTGTGCTTGTCATTGGCCTGGAAGGCCAAATTTACCTCAGATTTGGCTTTGACAAACTTTATTTGTCCTCTGAGTTGTGTTTTTTTTTAGTTTGATGAGAGAGCTTTTACCCTGCTGGGTGCTACACATCCTCTTTTTTCTATGATTTTTCTTCCCTCTGTTATACAGCCTATTGATGTTATGATTCCACCACAGTGGCTTAGTTAGTTCTGTGCTTATTCCTGGTGGGTACAGCTGCATCTGTGCAGCTATTTGCATGCTTGGTATAGGGTTTCTGTGAACAGTATCACACAGGCAGCAGTGTTCTCAGGGTTTATGAGGGAATACTTCTGCCTGTGTGGAACTTCCCTCATAACTCTGTCCTACTTTCTTTCTTTATACTCTCTGTCTAAGCCACTTACACTCTTCCTACTTTTTTCATGATTCATGAACTCCTTAACAATACTTAGACAAGGTTTATTGCATAATATAAATTGTTACATTTACCTAAAGTAAATCAAATATTCATCACCCTACTTAAATCTTATACTTATGCATTGCATGTAAATGTCTTACCTGTAATATGTATTATCAACAATCTTTTCATGTAAAAAAATTGCATTGTATGTCCCTACAACTGCTGTATGACTTTTATTGTACAATCTGTTTTTGACTTGTATAATATGTTTTTGACTGGCCTTCTTTTGTATCAAATGGGGCATTCCACCCTGGGCCTCCCCTGAAAATGGGCACCTGCCAGTCGGACTATCCTGGTAAACAAACCTTAAAAAATAAGTAAATAATAGTAGGATATGAGCTTTAAAGTAGTTCCTGAACATCCAAGAAAGGGTGATCTCAAAAGTGATCACACTAAAAAGAGAGGTATACTAAACAGAGGGGTTTCCAGCCCCCCACAAGGGAGTGCTGTTGGCTTATCTCCCACATTAAATGCTTATTTCCTTCAAATGCCCAGCTGTGATGTAATCTGAATTTGTTGCATTCATGGAGGATTTCTTTTCTGTTTTGGTGAGATACCAAACAGAAAATGTAGCATTTACTGTACAGATAAAATAAGATATTCAATGATAAATATATGAGGCTTATTTAACTGCAAGCATGTATTAGAATTAAAGAATGTATACACAATTAACACCAGCCTTTTGAAACAAGTGTTATTGTATTTTGACTTACATTTTGCTGGGAACAGAGTTCTTAATGTTACTAGATGCCTTGTTAGTGAGCTAGTTTGGCTCAGAAGTGTAGCTTCACACAGCAACAAAGACATACCTGAAATTGGTCTTACTAATAAATGACAGGAATGGAAGGCCTTTGCCACGTATTGCAAACATATTGCATTCCAGTTGTCATAGCAACTTCTGTTTATCTTCCTACTTCAAAAGAAATTGAATTGCTTCAGGGCCGCAGAACCTCATATGAGCCAGTTTCAGTACACGTAGTACATGTGATTCAGTGCACATAGTACAATACACAGAGATAATTTCTTTTCATGTGAATTTTGCTACAAGTGTTTTCAAAATGTTAATACTGTCACCTGTTTGCGTTTCATTGCTTAAAAGATTCATACACTGAGGAAGTAAGATGCAGATTCCCTGTTATAAAATGACTCTGAATTTCATAAAGTCAGTTACAAGAATTGTTAAGTCAAACTTCTGCTACAGAACACTGTTCATTATAGCAATAACCCACGCCTGGGTGTGGGTAATGCGAGATTTACCCACGGTTGGCGTGGTTTGGTCCCGAGGGACAACCGTGGGTAAATCCCGCATTACCCACACCCAGGCGTGGGTTATTGCTATTATACTATGACATTATTTAAGAAAATAAATAATTACTTTTCTTAAATAATGGCATTGTATAATGCCTCTTTGCTGCCCTTCCGCAGCTGTCTGGTATCCATGGCAGTTCTGATGTACTGCGCATGCCTACACAGTACATCAGAGCTGTGGCCAAAAGCAATGGAGAAAGCAAGATCTCCGTTGCTTTTTACTGTTTCGCTATGTTAAATGGGTTTAACATAGCGAGACAGCTTTAAAATAAGCAACGGAGACGTTGCTTATTTTAAAGCTGTCTCGCTTTGTTTAACCCATTTAACATAGCTTAAACAGTAAAAAGCAACGGAGATCTATTTTCTCCGTTGCTTTTTTTTTTAAACCTGTCTCGCTATGTTAAATGGGTTTAACATAGCGAGACAGCTTTAAAATAAGCAACGGTTGACTACAGTGTATAACATTCACTGATCGTCATGCTGTAAGAATGGAAATTATTGTGTTTTATATAAATGAAAAAATGAAAATAAAAATTATTGAAAAAAAAAAGAACTACCTTACTTAGCATTCTTGGGAAGTCACTGGCTAATGTATTTGTTCCCTTCTTTTGAATGAATGATACCAGTCCTCTACAATTTGTATCATTGTAAAACAAAACAATATTCAACCACATTAAGGAAACTGCAGAGAGAATCTCACTCTTGTTTAAAAGAGAAGAGGCACTTTACAAAGAACGTGCTATTACATGTGCTGTTTGATCTCGCATTGCTAAATGAGCGAATAGAAATAATTGAAGTGCCAGTGTGCACTGCTTCTGCTTCACTTCTTGATTCAGGAGTGAGCTTAACAGGAGTATTAAAGAAAATCATAAACAAAATCAAAGAAGAGTTTGTGCTTTAAAATATTGCAGCAGCAGATGTGTATTATGGATACAGAACCAGCAAGAAGGAAAATATTATAGAGTTTCACAGGTATGAGAAGAGGAAAACATCTATATCTATTTATCTCTCTATATATCTATCTGCATGTATGTATATGTATATATCTATATATATATATGTGTGTGTGTGTGTGTGTGTGTAGTAACTAAAAGAAAAAAATGCCAAAATGAAAATGATCGATCTAAAAAGATCAAAAATCAAAAGGCTGGGGTGCCTTCTGTGCGGAGTCTGCATGTCCTCCCTGTGGTTGCTTTGGTTTCCTCCGGGTGCTCCGGTTTTCTCCCACATCCCAAAGACATGCTGTATGTGGATTGGATACTCTAAATTGGCCCAAGGCATGAGTGCGTGCGTGTATGTGCCTTCTGTGGAAGGTTGGGTGCCGGGCTGGCAACTCGACACTGTAAAACTCCACTGCCAATCATGAGCGGACAGGTGATCCTCTGTGGCGACCCCTAACCAGGAAAAGCCTAAAGAAGAAGATATATATGCCAACTCCATAGGTTCATGGGTTCATAGGTAGGTACTAGGCTATCAGCCCTGGGCCTATACAAGCCCAGCCAAAATGGTACCCTGGCTTTTGCCACCCAAGAAAATAAATTTCCTGTGCCACTGTCGAGCAGAGCCACAGAGGTGATCTCCGGGGTGAATGTCCTATTTACCATCCAATCATCAAGATTTTTCTTGAAGAGTGCTAATGAGGAGCTTTGTTTGATATAGATAGGTAGTTTATTTCAGAGTATGGGAAGTCTCTGGGACAGGAATCTATCCCTCCGGCATGTTCTGTTTATTGTGGTGACAAGGTTTAGATCCCTAGAGCATGTAGCTCGGAGGGATTGGGATTTCTTTAAGTGGAGCATGTCCAACAGCTCTGGGTTTGACATAGCTTTGTATGCTAGGCAGAGATCACCTCTGAGTAGGCAATATGCGACAGAGTAAAGCTGGAGATTTTTGAGACGGTCTGCGTAGGGCATCTGTTTGAGGCCAGTGATCCTCTTTGTGAGGTATTTCTGCGGCCTTTCCAGTTGTTGTAGTTGTCTTGTGAGGTACAAACCAAAAGGGGCATTGTACTCTATAATGGGTCTAATGAGTGATGAGTAGAGGGGAACAATGACCTTTTTTTTTTCTGGATAAGAAACCTTTTGTGATGAGATGTCCCTACAACTGCTGTATGACTTTTATTGTGTAGAAGGATTTCCTGACTACTGTGGCGATGTGATTATCAAAGGAGAGACTACTGACCACCTGTGTCCCAAGGTCTCTTATCACACTTTTGGTGTTAAGTATACTACTGCCTATGTTGTAGTTCATGGGTACAAAGTTTTTACCAAAGGGGATGACAATGCACTTTTTGGCATTGAGCTTGAGGCCATGGCTTTGACACCAGCCATCTGTCTCAGTGAGGCCCTTTTGTAGGATGCCCACATCATTAGGAGCTTCAATTATGGTTCCTAGTTTGCAGTCATCTGCGAACTTCGTTAGCCAAAGACCTTCTGTGTTAGCCTGTACTTCAGAGAAGTAGATACCAAACAGAAGAGGACCCAGGACTGAACCCTGTGGTACTCCACTTGTCACTGGTCTGAAGTCAGATTTGGAGTCTGCTACTTTCACAGTGTGGGTTCTGTCAGTGAGCCATTTGGCAACCCATCTTGTGACATAGGGATTTATACTTAGTTTAGTGAGTTTATCTATAATTCCAGAGTGGGGGGTGGTGTTGAAAGCCTTGGCAAGATCTAGATAGGCTGTGTGAACCACCTTACCCTCGTCTATGGCTTTGGTGACTGCTTCAAAGAAGTCTGTTAGGTTTAGGAGACATGATCTGCCTTTTACAAACCTGAACTGGGTGGGATCCAGAGTTTGGAGATTACCAATGTCTTTGTATATAAGTTCCATGATGATATGTTCCATGGCCTTGCAGACCAGGCTCATCAGGCTAATGAGGCGGTAGTTCCCGGGGTCCATGGTGGCTCCCCCCCTTGTGGAGTGGGATAACCGTTGCTGTGCGCCATTCAGCAGGCACAAAGCCTGAGGTGAGGCTATGATTGAACATGGTACTTAGGTTGGGTGCCAGTTCATTCTGTAGTTCGTGTAGAACGCAGCCTGCCATGTTGTCTGTTCCCATGGATGCTGTGTTCTTTGCTTTGGAGAGTGTGGTTTTTACCTGTGCAGCCCTGATTACAGGAACTTTGCATTCTTCCGGTATAGAGATGGGCTCTTTAGGGGGTGAGAGGGGGGGGGGGGTAAAGTTAGCACTGAACCTATCTGCCATGATGTTGGTAATATCAGTTGGGTCTGTGTATTTAGTGCCATTGTGCTGTAACTCAGAGCAGATCTGAGTGTTGAAATTGAGATTCTTGACATAGCTATAGAATGCTTTGTGGTTGTCTTTAGAATCAGTTGCGATTTTGTTTTCGTTAACTAGCTTTGGAGGATTTTATCAGGGATAGCAGCTTCTTACTGAAGCTGACCAGGGAGCTCCTCCACTCGTAGGATTTTACTCTCTTTTGCAAGAGTTTCTTCCTTCTGTTGTACAGTTTGTTTATGGCAGGGGACCACCAGATTGGCTTCCTTTTTTTGGAGGATAGCATCTTGATTCTGTTTGAGATAGCATGATCCATGCACTCATGTAAGTGCTTATAAAGTGCAATTGTGTAGTATTCACTAGTTGTAACTGTATTGTCCATCTGCATGGGTGTCATTAAGTTCACCACTTCTGTCTTAAGAAGCATGAAGTTGGCTTTGGAGAAATTTTTTACCATGGTTTCCTTAATGGGGGGTGGAGGCAGGATGTGGATATCTAGGGTAATTAGCTTATGATTGGATCGGACCAATGAGGCGTTGACTTCAGGTGTGGAACAACTGTCACTCATATTGATAATGACTAGATCTAGGATATTGTTGCCCCTGGTGGGGGTGTGGATAAGTTGATCCAGGGCATTGGAGTTTATGAATTCCAGAAAGCGTTGAGCGAAGGAGTTGGTACATGAGTAGTTTTCCCAGTTAATGGTGCGGTAGTTGAAATAGCCCATTATTAGGGTGTTTGGTTGAACCCTAATATTTTCCAGTACATCAAGAAAAGAAGAGTGGGAATCCTGGGGCATGGTGGGTGATCTGTAGCAAGCTACAATTTGGATTGCAGTTTTGCCCAGAGTTAGTTGCACTTGGATAACCTCGGCTGCATTATGCTGAGCAACTAACCTGGAGGTGTGGATATCCTTAATGAATATGGACACACCTCCGCCTTTGGTGTTCCAATCCAGGTTACATGGCCAAAAAGTGTGGTGTGAGTTATAGCCTAGTAGTGCAGGGGTGCTCTCTGGAGCCTTGAACCAGGTCTCAGTTACTGCACAGATATCAATGTTCTCCATTTTAAGGAGTGCCTCGAGTGAGTGCATTTTGAGATTTAGACTTCTTGCATTGAGTAGCATCACCCTCAGTTTTTGCTTGCCTGTTCTTGTTACGGTGGTGAATTTGTCATTTGAACCTTGCCTAAAAAAGGCACTATAGGGGTGGCAAGAACCTTAGCCAGTATCCGGAATCCCAGGGGTGACAGGTGCAGGCCATCTCTGGCAAAGCATCGTGGTCTGTTGACCATGTCATCCCAGGCAGACAGATACTGGATCCCTTTAGAATGGCACCAGAAGCTTAGCCAATTGTTGAAGTGGATCATTTTGTCCTTGTACTGTGGCATCATTCTGGGTGATGGCAGAATGCTACTCAGGGCTAGGGTCATACCTGCCTGGGCTACAAGATCGGAGAGCTCTTCCATGTCTCTTTTCATGTAGTCCAGGGAGGTACGTCTCAGGTCATTCACACCAACATGGACAATGACAGAGTCATATTTATACTTGTTGTGGAGTGACCTGAGTGTGTGGGTTATGTGGCGGATCCTGACACCCGACAGGCAGCTGACAGTAACTTTCTCCTTGTTTAGCCTGGTGAGTGGGACATCAGTGTGCCTGACAATAGAGTCGCCTATGACTAGTGTGTTGGGTACGTTGTTTTTCCTTATTGGCTGTGGTTGAGTGGCACACTGAGTCTGCAAGCTATGTGTCATTTGGGTTGTGTTGGGGGTGGAGGTTGCTTGTATTTCTGCTTTGGAGGTCTCTGTTGCTTGAGCAGATTATTATTGAGAGCCTCCTCGAATGTTTTTGTGTTTCTATGTGTGGACTTTGGTAGTGTAGATTTAGTGAGACTATGTGATGAGTGTGGTGTGGTGCAAGTGTTTACCTTCTCCTCTTGACTGTCAAGTTCAGTCTTGATTGGAGAGAGCTTTACCTCCAGTTTGGCTAGATAAGTGCATCTCTCACAGGTTGCAGTGCTGGGTGGTAGGAGGAGAGGGTTGTCTCACAACAGGAGGCAAGGGGCAAATTCCCACTTTCCATTGAACAGCAACCTCCCACTAAGTAATGCTGGTATTCTGCAGTCATATGACTAGTCAGGTATTTGTGCTGGTTATAGTGAGAGATAGATAGATAGATAGATAGATAGATAGATAGATAGATAGATAGATAGATAGATAGATAGATAGATACACAGCTAGATACACAGCTAGATACACAGATAGATTCACAGATAGATTCACAGATAGATAGATAGATAGATAGATAGATAGATAGATAGATAGATAGATAGATAGATAGATAGATATACAAATAGATAGATAGATGGACAGACATATAGATATAGACAAATGTAGATATATATTTGTATGGATAGATAGTTGCAGATAAAGGGATAACAAAGATATATATATATATATATATATATATATATATATATATATATATATGTGCATGTTTGGTGTGTGTGTGTGTGTGTGTGTGTGTGTGTGTGTGTGTGCGTGCGTGCGTGTATGCGTGTGTGTGTGTGTGTGTGTGCGCATGTGTGTGTATGTTATAAATCGGTTACATAATCAGCAGTCTGCCTTGTAAAAAACATTGATACCTTTCCTCTGCTATCCATTCTTCTTAGACTCCTATCCCTTCCTTGCCCTTTACAAACATTGTAAGTGTTTAGTAAACAAGACTATTATTTGTTTGAAGTCTGTTTATGTCATTGTAGAAGTTTATTGCTGTTATTATTATTATTATTATTATTATTATGTACAATGTCCCTATGTTTTAATTAGCTCCAGTAAAAGTGACTAAAATGAAAAAGAAAAAGGCAAAGAAAATGCCATGAGTCGCCTTGTATTTGTTGGACGGTAGTTACTACACATACAGAACCAGGATATAAATGAGCAGCCTAGTTCAGTTTCCCAGCTGCTCCAGAGCACTGTGTGGTTAAATGATTTGCTCAGAATCACACAGTAGGCAAATGGAGACAAAGGAATTCAAAAGTTGCACTACAAGAAGCAGCTTGTTAACATCTTACAGCCCCTATCGTCTATGTTAACCATGGCAATGTCTAGAAACAAGTAACCGTAAAGTGGCAAGAATGTTGGACTAAATTTATGAATTACAGAGGAATAAAACAAATCAGTATAAGATTAGCACACTACTTTGGATGGCTTAACAATAAGCAGTTCAGAAGTTTCAGGATTACACAGCACAAACTGGTAAAGCAACGGTATGTCAATTTGTATTGCTTCTTTATAGTATAGCATGGTGGAATGTAAACGAGCATTCCATCTTTTTATACCTCCTCTACCCACAATTCATAGAGAAGGACTGGGACATACTTAACCTGGCCGCACACACTGGTCACTTGTAGGGCACCATGAGCTTGGCAATTCTTCTCCTTTACAGGATGCAATGCATCTGATTTCCCCTAAATACTGTTACAGAGTCATGGGGGGGGGGGTCCATGCACCACCTAGCATGTTTGTTATGTGATCCCATCCTCTGTGGAAATGTATATGTTGTTTCTTCCTATACTGGGTTTGCATATATGTATACAGCATGTACACTGTGTAAGTATTTCAGGCAGACCTGACAGCATTTTGAATGCTATTTAAATGTATTTATTTATTTGTTTGTTTGTTTGTTTGTTTGTTTTTTGTTGATTAGGTTAGTTCCATAATTCTCATTCCTCTTTTCAGGGGAGACCCAAGGTAGCGTATATACTGCTAGGAGAAGTTTGGTCAGGACATTGGGGAATTTCTCCTTCTACATTTTGATAAGTGCCATAAGATCTTTTGCATCCACCTGAGCTAATACTAAATCATGTAGATGGGACCTCAGTGTACTGCACTTCAGATTTCAGAACTTAATGTGCCTAAACATAAAAAGAAATAACAGTGCCAACAGAAATGTGATTTCTGATTGCTGCTGGCATATGCATCCATGCCCCTCACTTACAAGCCATATCAAGAATTTAATAACAGTGACCAAATGATGTCCACCACCTACCCCATTTTAAAAATGTCTGTAGTAATGTTATTTACACTCACTGTTCTTAAAACATTTACCTACTGCTGCCTACAAATCCCTTTAATAAAGTAAATGAACTACAGCTGTGCCTGAGTGTGCTATTTCCACTGCTCACAAACATCTGGTATCTCACCAATATTTATTCATGCAAAAATACTTGGATTAAAAAAAAAGCATTCCTAAGACCAGAGCACTTGCTCCTACTGACATCTCCATTTCAGTGAATGGAGATTACCAAGCACTAAGACTGGTTCTTCTGATAAGCCAGTTTGAAATGCTTATCTTAGATGAACAGGACATGGAATAGTCATGATTAATGAATAGCATGCCTGATATTTAGGTGGATTTTTTTAATATATATATATATATATATATATATATATATATATATATATATATATATATATATATATAGGTCCACTTTCAAATTTAAAAAATCCAAAACTTTGAACCTCTAAATACCGAAGCCCAGAGGATCGAAGTTTTGGAATCTCAAAACTTGCCAATGGAGATGGCCGTACAGTGCAGAATGGGATCTTTACCATTCTCTTTACTGTAGTGTGATCTGGCAGTTGGTATATTTAAGTAGCAGGGGGCGTGGGGGCACAGGGGAGCTTGCCCCCTGCAAAAACATGAGTTCTGAACTTTTATTGTTTTACATTGTTTTTTTTTTTCAAGTTTCGAGATTCCAAAACTTCAATCCTCTGGGCTTTGATATTTAGAAGTTCAAAGTTTTGGAATTTTTGAAATTTGAAAGTGGACCCATATATATATATTATATATTTTTTTTACAAATAGAGTACTAATAAAGTAATTAAACCTAAATGTTCTGAGGTTGGGAAGCTTTTTTGTTTTAATTTTTTTACTGATTTACATAAAAAATAAAAAGTTAAGTATTATAGATATGAGAATCTCACCACATAAGTATAACTGCAACAAAAGGCATTATAGATAAAGTATGGTTGTCCTCTTTACTTGAAAAAAAAATTAAGTAGCTAGAAACAGCAGCCTGAAGGGAGACACCATAATCTGGCAGTATTGGGTATGGAAAGATTAGACAGGTAGTATGAAAACATAATCCAGTGCTTGATGGACTGGTAATGATTTAATGGACTGGTGAAATACACAAAATGAAATATCTTCAGTAGCAAAAAAGATGATGTTAAGAGATACAAAAACAGATGATTTCAAAAGCACAACACATGGAATTATAACATTTCACATGACAATTTCTTCATTGTGTTTTACCAGGTTCCAAGAATTTTGCAAGAGGTGAGTTGGCTAGATAAAAATCAAAGTTCTGGCAGAAACAAGATGATTACGTTTTAACTTCCTGTATAAATCAGTAAATATTGTTGGAAATGTTAGGTGTGTCATTAAAATGGGAGTACTGTGTCTGGTTGCTCGACTTTTATGTAGTTGTGATACTTCACTAAATAACTTCCCAGTTTTCCAGAATAGCTGTCCTTCTATTCATGTGTTGCAGTATTCATAATCTGAGGGAGTTCCCCGCCATAGGTGACCTGACATCAGCCAGTATAGAAAAGATATTACTGCTGAAGGGTGCGTGGTATGTCGAGCATAGGCTGCAATTGAACATTGGCCATAAAAGTGATGCATGCATACACCATCCTCAGAACTGACTACCCCAGGAGGAAAGCCAGCCTAAGGAAGAATAATAAAAATCATCCAAGAAGAAGCAAGGCCAGGGCGAAGGAGCGAGGGACAGGAATACTGCAACAGTGAAGAGAAGGACATCTATCATTATGGTAAGATTTTACATAACTATTCTATGTCCTTCTATTCATATGCTGCAGTATCCATAACATGAGGGAGAACACCAAAGCTCATGAAGTAAGGGAGGAGGGAGTAGTAGAGGAGCTTTCCAGGAAGCCATGTAGTATGGCTTTGGCAAACCCTGCTCTAGATTTAGAAATTACATCTAATTTATAGTGTTTGGTAAAATAATGGATTGAGGTCTATTTACCTGCTTCAAGAATTGAATTAGTTTCCAATCCTTTGAAAAAAGTCCATGGTGAGGCAACAGACCTGGTGGAATGAGCCCTAACAAGGGAATGGAGAGTCTTATCATGGTGAGTGTAGCAGAAGGAAATAGCCTTTGAAATCCAGGAAGAAATAGTCTGCTTGGACATAGCCCATCCCAGAGACTGGGGTGGTAAGAAACAAAAAGATGATCAGACTTTCTAAGTATCCACTCATGGGATTGTTTGGGACCTGCTCAGTAATCTGCCACACAGTTCTGTGAAGAAGGGATATACACTGCCTGAAGGGTCACCTGGAATTTTATTGCCAGCTCCCACGCCTAAAGAGCTAGCTTGTGTAATAGGTAGGATTTGGTCCCCCCTTGTTTGTTCGCATACCAGAGGACTGTCATATTGTCTGTAAACAGCTTTAGAGGTCCTGGTTGGAAGTGGGGATGGAAGGTCTGCATGGCCAATAGCAGCACCCTCATCTCCCTTACATTGATGTGTTCCTTCAGCTGAGAGGGAGGCCAGATTCCTTGTACTTTCAGGTGGCCAAAAGTTGCTCTCCAACCTATGACTGATGCATCTGTGCCCAAGATTCACTACTGTTCTGCCACATATATTTGAATAAACAGTCTACTAGTGCCCCCCCCCCCCTGCAATTCAAAACATACAAACGGGTATACTTCAAGGGGATGATCTAGAGAAAAGGCGTCTCGCTGCATGGAATTCTTTCAATCCTTTTGAGTATGAGGATCTTGGGATGAAATTCTCATCAAAGATGTGACAGCTTACCTCTGTTTGGAGGCTGTAGAGAATCAAAGCAGGTCATTATGGGAAGAAAATGCCAAGTTCTCAGACAAGATGTGATGGACAATGGATGCAATGTAGCTGATGATTCCATATTTGTAGGTCAGAAAGACAAAGGTTTTAGTAAGCTGCAGCATAAAACAAATAATGAGGCTGGGGAAAGCTGGAAAGGCTCCCATTCCAGTGGAGGATTTTTACCTTTAATACTGATAATATGTATGTTGATTATGAGTTTGCTCAGTAACAGTAAAACATTTATGTATCAAAATCATGTTTCTTTCTTTATCAAACTGGTACGTGAACTGATCATTAATAATAGAATTTTTTCTGACATTATCCTGGCCTTAGCAAATACTACACGCACACACACACACACCTCTCTCTCTCTCTCTACATATATATATATTATATATATATATAGAGAGAGAGAGAGAGAGAGGTGTGTGTGTGTGTGTGTGTGTGTGTGTGTGTGTGTGTGTGTGTGTGTGTGTGTGTATGTGTGTGTGTAGTATGGAGCTGCCTTTCATTCTGCATGTTTCTGAGCATAAATAGTACACAGAAAAACAACACAGGCACAAGTAGAACCTTTTCATTCCGGGCAGACAAAAGCCAGAGATCAGGACTTAAGTGTGCCCCCCTACAACAAAGAAGCAGAAACCATAACTGTTAAGTGATCAGGATGCCTGAAACTTCTGGCTATGAAATTGTTTCATGAACATTATAAATGTTATTCATACAGGTTTAGGAGAGGCTAAAACAGGGTTTTTCTGCACTGGTTTCTTTTATTCAAATTTTTCTTTATAATATAATAATTATTTATACTACAGCACTCTGCGATGCCATGGAGATCCATGATATTGCTTGAAGGGGAAACAGAGAAATGCTGGATGATATCTTCAGCTGCAGAGCGGATAGATTATAAATTATTTTCCTGAAATGCAAACAGATTCCAGGAGAATTTTTTCTAGTTATATGAGAAGGCTTAAAATGTTCATCATTATCTCTGTGACTGTTATTGCAAACAAATATGTAATTAAATAGTGAAAGAAGTCAAGACAGCATATACACAATGAAAATGTTGTTTATATATATATATATATATATATATATATATATAGAGAGAGAGAGAGAGAGATTGTTAGAAACCTTTTTTTATTGTTCTAGTGTTAATCCACTGACTTCTGGCATCCCTGAATGAAGCACTCCATTAACATGATATGGGCTTCTTTCTAATTCTCATCAGTTTCTCATACACACTACTTAATAACTGACAGCTTCTGTTTAAGATATACAACATCAGATCAAGTTGTAAACTACATGTGCACTTAGTGTGATCCTTCTGAGTGACTAGAAAGCACAAAAAATGTGATAAGAATGTTCTGGAACACATATCATGTATGCTTAGTGTAGGCTTTATTAAATCTGGCCCTTAAGTTTTTCATCTGTTATATTTTCCCATGGTTTTACATAGTAATGTTTTATTATTATATTCTTATACCATACTTTCCAATCTTTTGTATATCATTAATTTTTATTTTCCACAAAAATATGTTTTCTTGGTAGTATTTTATTTCTTAATTTATACACTATTTTTTCACCATACCTCAAAAGTTATCATACTTATATTTATCCAGTTTTACTACTAATCTCTCATATTTTTCATTTATCTACTTTAACACTTTGTACAAATTTAATGAAACAGTGTATACCACTGGGTTAATTAACCCTAAACCTCATTCTTCTGTATTTACATACAAAATGCACTTGCTAATTATGCAGTTTTCCCCATCTGCACTGAATTTATCAAATAAGCCTTTTTTTCCGAATGATAATTTATATGTTCTCCAGAAAATATATGTTTGCTTTACTTCTTCTAATGTTTTTGCCATTGAATTCTATTTACAACTTTATTCAAAAATATTATACCTAACACAGAAATTTCATTCATTGTAAAATATACACCCCCATTCTTTACTACATCACCTAAACCTTTATTTTTCTCTTTATTTAAATCTATCCCTATAATCTCTAAACATCATTTGTGCAAATTATTACTTCTTTTAGCTACCTTTTGTTTTTTACAATTATTATAATTTTATCTGCATATGTTAACATAATCGGAATTCTTAACAGTTCAAGTATTAAATACCCCGCCTCCTTCATTTTGTAATGTATTTCATGTAATATCCCATTCATAACTAATGCAAAGAATATACAACTCATTGGACATCCCTGTTTTACACCTCTCTTTATATGTACCTCTTGGCATAACCAGCCACATACAAGTATTTTACTTTATTATTACTATATGCTGACATATATAATTTCCTAACTTTCCCACTTATATTGCATTTTTCCATTATTACCCAAAAGATGTTATGCCCAATTGTGTCAAATGCCTTATTAAGGTCTCCTGTTATGATTTGCACTTCTTTTCTGTTCATAATGTCATGCACAATTTCTCTATCGTTAAAGATTTTTGACAACCCTTCCATTTATACTATATGTATGCTATCAAAATTCCCATTTCAGCTTCAAATCTCCTTTGTATTATTTTCATAAAAATCTTATAATCATTATTATTCAATACTACTGGTCTCTAGTTTTTAATTCTCTTCTATCTTTCTTCTTCCATATGAATTTAAGTATTCCACTACATAATTCTTTAAATGTAAAACCATAATTTAACCATTCATTCAAAATCTTTAAAAAATATTTTATTTTTTGCCAATCCTTTAGATTTGTATATATTTCATATCCTTTTCCATCTGGGTCTACAGCAAAATCTTTATTTACTTGTCTTAATACTTTACCTAGCTCATTTAAAGAAGTCTCCTTTTCCAACTCTCTGTTCTCTTTTTCTGTTAACTTTTTCCTATTTCTCCACAAAAAGACTCTCACTCTCCAGAGATATTTTTTAAGCGCTTTCATCCACTTTTATTTACGTGAACTTCTTCAGAAACAATGAATGTACAAAAACAAGTTGTTTAAATAGGATTTCCACAGGAAATGATGTCATTTGAAAAAATAGTAATAAATGAATGAATCTCATTCACCATTCTTTTACAATAAAACACATTCCATATCATTCATTTTCTATTTGATAAAAAATCTTTCTATGACAAATAATGACCTACTAACTAATTTTTACTGTAAAATGTTTGTATAGTTATTATGTATCCAATTTTGTAAATGTCTAAATTAATTAATTCATGTACAAATATGTATAAATGAATAAATAAATAAATAAACTAATTCACTAAATGTTTGTTTGTTCTTTGTAGTAAATATTAGTGAATAACATGTCATGTAAATATATTATGTTTTGTTTACCAATTATCTGTATATTAAAAAACATTTCAAATTCATCATCTCGTTTAGCCCTGGTGTTTGGTCAGCTCCAAAAACCAGTTGCCACAAGGATTCCCTACATTCTAAGATGTTGTTAAGGTCTCCTGAAAATAATTCTTTCTTAACCCTATCTAAAATAAAAAACTCAAACTTTTTAAAATCTTTGCATGTAATTGCATGCCTAGCCAACACATTATTTTTATCTTTCTTTTTTATGGCTAAAATGTGTTCGTATACTCTACGCTTAAAAATTCTCTTAGTTTTCCCAATGTAATAATTTTTACAAGTAACACAAGTGGCCAAATAAACCACTAAATCACTGTTACAATTGTAGTATTCCTTTGCCCAAACTGTGTAGTTTAGATGTTCTACTGTTACAAAGGAAGTGTTACTCATATATCTACATTGTTTACAATTGGTACAACTAAAGGTACCCTTCTTGTTGGTACAGCTTCTTTCTGAATTCCTGTTGTCACTTTTGCCTAGTTCTAACAACTGCTTTAAATCTATTACTTTTTTGTACGTAAATTTCGGTTTGTGTCCAATAACTGAAACCAAATCCCTGTTTCCTAAAATAACTTTCCAATTATTTTCAATAATCGATTTGATGTTCCACATTTCACTTACTATTGGTAATGGAAAAGCTGTCAGGAAATCATTTGCCTGTTTTTCCTTAGTGGTGACATTTGTACAAATCTCTGGTTCACCTACTAAAATTTCTTCAGAATACAGGATGGGTTTAGCCACTCCTTTCCTAAGGGGTGTCACCTCACTTTCTATTTTTTCTAAAAAAACTCTTTGTATATCCCCTGTTCATAAATAAACTTCTTAACAAAGCCAATTCTCTCTGAAATATGTTCTCGTCAGATGTCAATCTGCTGAGTCTAATTATCTGGCCTTTGATGACACCTCTTTTCATATGTGCCGGGTGTAAACTATCTTTGTGTAGGTAACTGTTAGCAAAATATGGTTTTCTGTAAATTTTACTACTGAAGCTTTTTAAGTCGTTGTCTATATTAAGATTCAGATCCAAAAAAGTAATATTTCTGCCAAAGTCACCTATTTTGAAGAACAAAAAATTGGTTGTCTGATGTAAATCTTGTACCAATTCCATGAATTCATGCTGTTCTCCCTTCCATAAAAATAGTAAATCATCTATGTATCTCCGGTACATAGAAACTTTATTGAAAAGTGTATGTGTCTTTAGAAATTTGGTCTCCCAATTTGCCATTACAATATTAGCAAAAGAAGGGGCTACCCTTGACCCCATAGCTACTCCCGACTCTTGTTTGTATATGTTATTGTTGAATTTAAAGAAATTGTTGTCCAGAACTAACTCCATTAAAGTACAAAGTGAATTGACTTTAGTCCCTGAAAAGTTAGTGTGTGTGTTCAAATATTCTCTCATGAACTCAATGCCCACTTCCTGGTCTATACTTGTGTAAAGATTTTTCACATCTAAACTAGCAAAAAATAAATTTTCATCACCTATTTCAGTGTCCCTTAGTACTTCTAAGAGGTTCCATGAATCTTTAATAAAAAATTCAGACCTCTGAACTATGGGATTTAGTATGTTGTCCAACCAGATGGAAATATTTTCCGTTTTGGATTGTTTAGCGGAAATAATAGGTCTAAACGGTGGTCTCACCTCGTTGTTCTGTATTTTTGGGATACCAAACAATACAGCAAGTCTAGGATGTTCTTTGTATAGAAATTCATAATCTGATCTATTTATTTCTTCTTGACAGTACATGTCAAACAAAATTGTGTCCAAGGTCTTAAACTTCTTACTTACTGACTCAAAATTGACTTTTCTATAAGTGTTTTTGTCTTGTAACAACTCTTCTATAGATGTTACATAGTCCCTATCATTCATTATCACTACTTTTCCTCCTTTATCTGCCTTCATAATTCTAATGTTGTTGTTTGAAACCAATGATTTTAAGGCAGATAGTTCTTCTTCTGTTAAATTGTTAGTGTAGTGGGTAATGTTAATATTCCTGAAATCTTGTTCACATAGTTTCTGGAATACTAATAAACTGTTAGTAAGAGGAGGATTGTAGGTACTAGGGTTACTAATAGTTATTCTGTTACACTGTTTAGTAACTCCTAGATCTTCCATGATGTAATTTAAATTTAATTTCCTTAAAAAAAGTCTAAAGTCAATAAGAAGTCTGCCTAAGTTCATCTTGTTAGTGGGAATGAAATTAAATCCCTTTTTCAAAACATTTTCCGCTAAGGAACTTATGTGCAAGTCAGATAAATTAATTATTCCAACTTCATAAGAGTCACCAGAAATTTCTGGAGATGCTGTCACCATCTCCGTTTGTTCCTTCCTCTGCCCCTCCCCCGATATTGAGTGGAGTTGTGCCATCTCAAAGTCCTTTTGTTCTGATCCTGTACCATCTGAAAAGGGGTATTTTTAGCTTCTGAAAAGTTAGCTACCTTTTCTGCATAGTTCATGTTGGTGTTGTTATTACTTGAAATGGCATTGCTGGTAGTTGGCAAAGCTGGAAACTCTTCCTGCAATCTTTCTTCTACATTGTTCTCAACCCTGGACAATGTTGTATCAGTAACTGTCTTAGAATTAGTTTGTGTACCATTTGAGGGTTCAATTCTCTGTGATAAACTTGCTGGTGTTGAAAAGTCAGCCTGAATTATATATGCCTCATTATTATTATAAGAGAAAATATCTCTCCTTAATTTCGATTGTTTCCTGGCAATAATAGTACTTCTTTGTCTTTCAGCTTTGATTTCTATACCATTGTACAGTTCCACAAAAGTCATAAAACTTGTGTATTTGTGTAAACACTCATCCAAAGTTCTTATTTTATCGTTTAGAGCATTTAATTCCTTGTTATAATGTTCAATTAACAAATTCATCATTTTTATGCCTGTGTCATTGTACAAGTTTATAAGTTCTTTAGTTAGCGTTTCCCCAGGTGACACACAGTTTGGGAACTTTGCTGTCCTCAAACCCCTGGGTACTATTTTTCTATTAACACATTCTTTTAAATATTGTATTTCCAGGGTGAGAGTTACGTGTTTAAAAATTAACTTTTCCAGGTCAAAAATACTTTTTTTACAAATCACTTTGTCGTCGTTAGTTGCACTTACTGTTTTGTCAATGAGCACTTCTCCAATATCTGCGAAAGGGTTCGTTGTGTCTTTGTTTAAGTAATTCCAAATGTTACCCTCAGAAGGTAACCGTTGTTGTTCTAGTCCACCATTACGGTTCTGACTCTCCTCACTGTCTGCGATGTCGATCTCATGACGTGAGGCTACTTCCCTTCCTAAATTTAAAGGTACCTTTACGTTCGCTTGATGATTTGGAGGTGTCCGACTTTGCAACATTTCTTTAACTATTTTCGAAACTGTCTCTATTAGCAGTTGTTGTGATCCTGTAGATTCCAAATCTACAGTTTCCAAGTCCAATACGGAATGTATAGATAAATTCAAGAGTGTCTCTTGAGCGGAATCCTCGGCAGCCATACGCAATTATGAACCTGGGTACACAAACTAGGCAAAACAAAATGAAGAAACGTTCCAATGAATTACAAAACTCCAAAAGCCAGGCAAATAATCCAGAACAGCTCCACAAAAAGACTCTCACTCTCCAGAGATATTTTTTAAGCGCTTTCATCCACTTTTATTTACGTGAACTTCTTCAGAAACAATGAATGTATAAAAACAAGTTGTTTAAATAGGATTTCCACAGGAAATGATGTCATTTGAAAAAATAGTAATAAATGAATGAATCTCATTCACCATTCTTTTACAATAAAACACATTCCATATCATTCATTTTCTATTTGATAAAAAATCTTTCTATGACAAATAATGACCTACTAACTAATTTTTACTGTAAAATGTTTGTATAGTTATTATGTATCCAATTTTGTAAATGTCTAAATTAATTAATTCATGTACAAATATGTATAAATGAATAAATAAATAAATAAACTAATTCACTAAATGTTTGTTTGTTCTTTGTAGTAAATATTAGTGAATAACATGTCATGTAAATATATTATGTTTTGTTTACCAATTATCTGTATATTAAACAAAATACAAAACATAATATATTTACATGACATGTTATTCACTAATATTTACTACAAAGAACAAACAAACATTTAGTGAATTAGTTTATTTATTTATTTATTCATTTATACATATTTGTACATGAATTAATTAATTTAGACATTTACAAAATTGGATACATAATAACTATACAAACATTTTACAGTAAAAATTAGTTAGTAGGTCATTATTTGTCATAGAAAGATTTTTTATCAAATAGAAAATGAATGATATGGAATGTGTTTTATTGTAAAAGAATGGTGAATGAGATTCATTCATTTATTACTATTTTTTCAAATGACATCATTTCCTGTGGAAATCCTATTTAAACAACTTGTTTTTGTACATTCATTGTTTCTGAAGAAGTTCACGTAAATAAAAGTGGATGAAAGCGCTTAAAAAATATCTCTGGAGAGTGAGAGTCTTTTTGTGGAGCTGTTCTGGATTATTTGCCTGGCTTTTGGAGTTTTGTAATTCATTGGAACGTTTCTTCATTTTGTTTTTCCTATTTCTCCTTTTACATTTTTATTTTTCTCATTATACTACCATCTTCCTTTACTAATCCTTCCTTGTAAAAAATATATTTGCTTATATATTCTTGTATTTTTCTTGATTTCTTTCATATAGTTCTTTTTTGTCAATGTACTTTCCATCATTATGTTCTAAATCTTCCAATGCACCATTATATGTTCTTTTATATTTTTCTTTCTCTACTTTTCTCACCTCATATTCCCACTGTAAAAAAAACTTTTTTATATTTTTCCTTAAATATCACCTACCATTCAGACTATTTTTTATAAAATGTTCACATAGTAATATGACCTTTCCATAATTGTATTTCTAATCTCTTTGCTTCTTCATTACATGTGTTTTTGTTTATCCTTTTTATTCCTTTGTCTATTTTAATATATTCCTGGTTTTCTTTTATCTCCAACAATATTGCAAGATGATCAGAAAATCAACTACCCCCCCTTCTCCAACAGCTAAACTTTCTGATACTATAAAACAATCTATTTTAGTTCTATACATACCGCTTTTGTAAGTCCATTAATTTTGCCCCAAAGGTTTAACTTACCACATCTTATAACTTCAAATATTTTCTTATATCATTTCCTTTCTTTTTACGCTTGCCTCTTAAATCACAATTAACGTCTTCTGCTATTATGATATTCATATGTATTACTTCATAGTCTAAAATTTGATGAAATAAGCTTTCCATTTCTTTACAGTTAGTATCAGTTTACATGTTTAGAATTCTGGAGACTTATTGTTTCCATTTTAAATCTGCAGTGGTTAATCTCCCCATTTTTGCTAGTTACATCTAATGTCTTAACTGTATTTCTACAGAATATGGCTATTCTAGAACATCTCTCATTTCTCATTTTTCATCCCCATAGTTTCTCTGTTTGTAATCTTTCTTAATTTGCTAAAAAATCTTGTGTCATCTAATATAATTACATCTACATCACATGTATTACAGCACTCCAAAATTGCCATTCTTTTTATTGTATTCTTAATACTATTCACATTTAAAGAAAGGACTCTAAAACTTTATTTTTTTCCATTTTCATATTTAATTACAGGGCTAGCTTTCTTAATAGACCATTCTAAGTCTAACCAATTTTCTTCCCCATGGGTTGACACAAACACTGTATCTTGTATCTGTGAGTCAAAGAACTTAACCATTATAGCAAGCCCCAGTCTTTAGCTGTATACATTCTTTTTCATCCTTTTCCTTTCTTTTTTTTTCTTTTGTACCTATCCCTTTAAATTTTCTTTTTCTGTGTAACCCCCAGTTTATGTCTTCTTCATCACTTATGACCTCTCAAACCTCTTGAATCAGAGGCCGAATTAGTCAAACACTCTGCTAGTGCTGTGCTGATGAGGTCAGAATAAGGCCGAAATATGCATATACACAACTGGTGGAGTTTGGCTTTATTGGCCTGAAATTATCCATTAAAATGACAAAACAAGTCATGGGCATTCCGAATTGCCAATTAGCTGAAACACCTGGTGTTCATAAGGGTCATTTGCATATATCCCATGGGCCTCTGATTCAAGAGGTTTGAGAGGTCACACATTGGAAGTTCCAACTTGGCTGGAGTTTTCATTTAGGTTTTACAGATTGGTTCTTCTGTGTGACCTTCTCACTTATTGTTCTAGTTTGTTAGTTGGGATATTTTGCAGTCACCCTAATGATAACGGACATCAGCTGGGTATATCAACCCTGTGTTTTTTATGCTTAGTCAAACATTCTGCTTGTGCTGTGCTGATGAGGTCATAACAAGTCTGAAATATGCATATACACAGCTAGTGGAGTTTGGCTTTATTGGCCTGAAATTGTCCATTAAAATGGCGAAACAAGTCATGGGCATTCAGAATCACCAAATAGCTAAAAGTTGTTCATAAGGGTCATTTGCATATATCCCATGGGCCTCTGATTCAAGGAGTTTGAGAGGTCACTCATTGGAAGTTCCAGCTTGGCTGGAGTTTTCATTTAGTTTTTACAGATTGTTTATTCTGTGTGACATTCTCGCTTATTGTTTTATTTGTAAAGGTGAGAAAGTGGGCTCATATCTAGACATATAAAGTACCTTCTGTATGTAGTACAGCTAATAAACATTAAGACTAAAAACTGTGCTGTTTTTAATTTCAATGAATCCCTCCACAACTAATGGAACCTGCAGCAATAGTGGGGGCTGTGTAGCACACAGGGATTAAGGTCAGATTTTCTCTCACATGAACTGAATTGCACACTGGTCTTTGGAAGAGCCAGAGAGGAAGGCCAACACTGAGTGGACAATGCTAGCTTGCCTGTAATGGTAGAACAGAGGTAGCCTAGACCACTTCACTGGTGACACCGCAAATAAACTGGAACAATGTGACAAGCGGCACAATCATCTGTGGATCGGCTCTTGACATGGCAAGTCTATGTGCATGCTCAGTTGTCTTCCATGCATGGATACACCAATGCAAGAAGAGGATATAACAGACCCAACTGAGACATGAGCATGGATGGCAGCAGTCAGGGCATGGGTTTGGAACCTATAACAGAAAAAAATGACCTGTTGTGGATGACAGCAACTCTCAGCACTCATCTCTCAACCCATGTTTGGTGATCTGGCAGGTATAGGATATGGTAGCAAAACAGAAAAGGTAAACATATCAGCAGTGATAATAAAAGGAATAAGAAATAAAAACACAAAGTCCAATAAATGATGTTGGAAGATAAAGCAGTATCTAAAATCACTTACTGAAAGAGAAGGAAATAAATGAAAGCTACAAGCCACGCTACTTAGAAAAAGCAGAGCAAATGACAATGGTAATGAAATATTTTAGTTAGAGCAAACACAAAAAGCAAGAGAAGACAGCTTAAAAGAAGTGGTACTTTAGCTGGAAGGAGATAGCTGGCATTACCATACATGGAAGAGAAAGAGCTTGGTAATACATAGACACTGACTGTATCTGACAGGTTATTAAGTAGAGCTATTGGTTGCTTATGTAGATGGGATTTCCTCTTAATCTGCAAGTGCTATAAATGCTGAACTGAGTCTTTACTGGGCACACAGCAGCATGATGCTCAGTTGAAAGATTTATTTTTCCCTCATAGCTCCAGAGACTATGTTTAGTCATGACCTCTAGGCTTCCTGACGTATGGTAATATATATATATATATATATATATATATATATATATATATATATATATATATTTATATATTTATACACATACACTCACACATACACACACACACACACACACACACACACACACACACACACACACACACACACACACACACACACACACACACACACACACACACACACACACACACTCGTGTCTACTTTGAAACATCTAAAACCCATAACATCTAATTTCATAACATTGACACCAGAACAACTAAAACCCAAAACATCTAAAACACATAACATCGAATTTCATAACATCTAACACTACAAATCACAATAAAACAACATCCCTTCCACATATAATGACACCAAGCTACCAAACACACTTTTTACTATGTTTCTGCAGGGGGGAAAGCCCCACTGCACCCCTAGAGCCCCCCACACCCCCCATAACTTAAATATACCAACTCCAAGCCCACCTGCAGAAACCTAGTAGAAAGTGTGTTTGGTAGTTTGGTGTCATTATATGTTGTTATATGTGAAGGGGATGTTATTTTCATGTGATTTGTACTGTTAGATGTTATGAAATTCAATGTTATGGTTTTTAGATGTTTTGGGTTTTAGATGTTCTGGTCTCAATGTTATGAAGTTAGATGTTATGGGTTTTAGATGTTTTGAAAGGGACCCATACACACACACGTATGTGTGTATATATATATTTATACCCACACACACACACACACACACACACACACACACACACACACACACACACACACACACACACACACACACACACACACACACACACACACACACACACACACACACACACGTATATTATTTTTTTTATTTGGTCTTGTACCCTAGGTCAGTACCATGTGTCCTAGCTGACTTTTTTTAATAAACTGGCTACTCAGGAAAGATAATAATGGTGGCTACAAATGATACGGAAATGGAATGTATCAGTGACATAGATATTGATCTAACTCAGATTGTCACTTTGTCAGTTTAATAAGCAACATGAAGTAACAATCACTGAAATCTCCTTATGAAAGCACCTACTTAAGAACAAATAAAATTCAGCGGCGAGAATGAACTTGTTAGTAATGAACAAGTGCATTCACTAGTGCTCAGTGTTTTGCCCAAATAACAATTACATCTGAATTAACTTTTTATCCAGAAGAGTAACAGGGTACTATCAACTATTACAATAAAGTGCATGAATTTAAATGAGAGTTAAACGTCATAGACATGGATGGGACTAGAGGCAAATAAATTGCAAAATATTTTACACTAAGGCTATGAATTAGATCAAGAAAACCAGTGGATTACAGACCGGACAGCTCTAAAGCTGATCAGTTTGAATGATAACTCATTTGTAACTACTGTAAGTTAATTAATAGATGGAGGCACCTATCAAGAAACAGAGGTTCATAGGTTCATAGGTTCATACTAGGCTATCTGCCCGAGGGCATTTACAAGCCTAGCCCATAGTTTTGTGGCTTACGCCACCCCTTTAGTATGGGGAACTATACCCATTATTTTGCTGTGCCTCTGTTGAGCAGTGACACTGAGGTAATCCCTGGGGTATATCTGCGATCTCCCATCCATTGGTCAAGATTTCTCTTGAACAAGGCCAGCGAGGTGCTCTGCCTCACATATACCGGGATTTTATTCCACAGCATAGGGAGTCTTTGGGTGATGAATCTATCCCTCCAGCACGTCCTATTAATAGCCGTGTCGAGGTTTAAGTCTCCCGCCCTTGTGGCTCTGACGGATCTAGATTTTTGAGGTGAAGCATATTCATCAAATCTGGGTTTGACATGGCCTTGTATGTTAGGCAAAGGTCACCTCTGAGCAAGCGGTGCGACTGAATAGAGCTGGAGTTCTTTCAGTCGGGCAGCATAGGACAGATGTTTGAGACCCTTTATCCTTTTGGTGAGGAACTTTGTGGCCTCTCCAGCTGCTGCAAGTGTCGGGTCAGATACATTCCGAATGGGGCATTGTACTCAATCATTGGTCTGATGAGTGATGAGTATAGGGAGACTATGACCTCCCTTGATCTAGATGAGAATTCCTTCATGATAAGGTGGGCAATGTAGAAGGTCTTCCTAACTACTTTAGCTACATGGGTGTCGAATGACAGACTACTATCAACCTGGGTCCCCAGGTCCCTGATAACTTCTTCTGTACTCAGTGGATTGCCACCTATTTGGTAGCTAGGGGTAACCTTGTTTTTCCCGAAGGGTATGACTATGCATTTTTGCCATTTAACTTTAGGCCATGGCACTGGCACCAGTTATCCATTTCTGTGAGACCCTTCTGAAGGATATCTGTGTCAGATGTGTTTTCTACTATGGCCCAGTTTGCAGTCATCTGCAAACTTTGTCAGCCATAACCCTCCTGTGTTTGCTTGTACTTGGAAAAGTAGATGCCAAACAAGAGTGGGCCCAGGACTGAGCCCTGTGGTACACCACTTGTGACAGGCTTTGAGTCTGACATGGCGCCAGCAACTCTGACCCTGTGGGTTCTGTCACTCAGCCAGTTTGCAACCCATCTTGTGATGTATGGGTTAACATTTAAGCTGATGAGTTTTTCAATGATACCCGAGTGGGGTATTGTATCAAAGGCCTTCGCCAGATCGAGGTAGGCTGTATGGACTGCCTTTCCTCATCAATGGCTTTGGTGACTGTTTCAAAAAGTCAACCAAGTTTAGAAGGCATGATCTGCCTTTGACAAAGCCAAACTGGGATGGATCCAAAGTCTGCAAATTCCCTATGTCTTTATTTATGAGGTCCATTATGATCCTCTCCATGGCTTTGCAGATAAGGCTTGTCAAGCTAATGGGCGGTAATTTCCAGGGTCGGTGGAGGCACTGCCTTTGTGAAGTGGGACCACAGTTGCAGTGCGCCACTCCTGGGTGCGTATCCAGAGGTAAGACTATGATTAAACAGCTGTCCTAGCTGTGGGTTTAATTCCTCGTTGAGTTCATGGAGCACACAGCCGGGGACACCATCAGGTCCCATGGATGCTGTGTTTTTGCTTTGGAGAGAGCAGTTCTCACTTGGGCGTTGGAGATGTTTGGGGGCTGCAATCGCTTGGTATAGATATCTCTCCTTTTGGGGAGAAGTTTGCACTGAACCTGTCAGCCAGTATGTTGGCAATGTCTGTAGGATCAGTAATCTTCACATCATTTTGAACTAGTTCTGAGCATATCTGGGAGTTTCCTCCCAGGTTTCTAACATAGCTAAAGAAGGCCTTATGATTGTCTTTTGAGTCTTTAGCTATTTTTCTCTCAAAATTTGCTTTGGATGATTTTATGAGAGCTCTTAGTTTTTACTTATAGTGATCAAGGGTGTCTTACCTTTTAAGGATTTTGCTCTATCTTGTAGTAGCTTCCTCCTTTTGTTGTAGAGTTTGTTTATGGCTGGGGTCCACCAGAGTGGACGCTTGCCTTTGGTACAAAGAGTCTTTGTTTTGCTTGGGATTGCCTTATCCATGCAGTCCTGCAGGTGCTGGTAGAAGGCATTTGTAAGTGATTCAGCGGCTTGAGTACTGTTTTCCGTCGGCTCGGGGGCCTTAAAGGAGACCACACTAGTCTTTAGAAGTGTGAAGTCGGCTTTCGACAAGTTCTTTACTGTGGTCTTTTTATTCCAGGTGGGGTGGGATGAGGACCTCCAGCGAGATCAGTTTGTGATCTGATCTCACCAGTGAGGGGTATACTTCCGGTGTTGAACATTGTGCTCCCATGTTCATGATGATGAGATCAAGTATGTTTTCTCCTCTTGTGGGGATGGTGACTAGTTGTTCCATGGCATTTGAGTTTATGAATTCCAGGAACTTTTGGGCTAGGGTGTTTGGGCTTGAGTAGTGTTCCCAGTCTATATTTGGGTAATTGAAGTCACCTAGTATGATGGTGTTTGGTGATACATTTATCCCTCTAGTGTTTTCAGGAAGGCCATGTGAGGTTCCTGAGTTTGTGAGGGTGGCCTGTAACATGCTACAATTTGCAGAGCAGTCTTGCCTATGGTTAATTGCACCTGGATGGTCTCCGATGCATCGTGCGTTGCCACCAGTCTTGAGGTGTGGGTGTCTTTGATGAATATGGATACCCCCTCCTTTCTTGGTATTGTCCGGATTTTGGGGCGGAACGCATGATAAGAGGTAAAACCTGATAGTGCTGGGGTGCTCTCAGGAGCCTTGAACCAGGTTTCTGTCACTGCACAGACATCGATGTTCTCCATACTGAGAAGGGCCTCGAGTGCGTGCATTTTGAGATTTAGACTTCTGGCATTGAGCAGCATTACCCTTAGTTTTTTCCTTTTTGTGTTCTAGGGTGGTAGGTTTAGAATTTGAGCCTTGCCTAAAAAGGCACTATGGGGTGGCAAGAGCATTTGCCAATATCCGAATCCCAGGGTGACAGGTGCAAGCCGTCCCTTGCGAAGCAGCGTGGCTTGTCCAGCATGTCATCCCAGGCAGACAGACATTGGATCCCCTTTGAATGACACCAGAGTTTAAGCCAATTGTTAAAGCTGATCATCTTATCTCTGTATTGTGGCATCATTCTTGGTGAAGGTAGGATACTGCTCAAGGTCAGGGTCATACCTGCCTGGGCTACATAATCAGAGAGCTCCTCAATGTCTCTTTTCATGTAGTCCAAGGAGGTGCGTCTCAGGTCGTTTACACCAGCGTGGACAATGACTGAGTCATATTTGTACCTGCTGTTGAGAGACCTGAGTGCTTGCGTTATGTGGCGGATTCTAGCGCCCGACAGGCAGCTTACTGTGACCTTCTCCTTACTCAGTCTGGTGAGTGGGACGTCAGTGTGTCTGACTATGGAGTCACCAATGACTAGTGTGTCTGGCATTGTGTTTGGCCTTAAGGGCTGTGACTGTTTGACACTCTGACTGTGAGGTCTATGTGTTGCAGGTGTTGTGTTCTGAGGTGGTGGTTGTTTGGGTGTCTGCTTTGGTGGCCTCTGCTGTTTTGGTAGATTTTTGATCAGAGCCGCCAGTATGTCTTTGTGTGTTTATGTGTATGATTTGAGGTTGTGATGGTACTATGTGAGACTGGGTCTATAGTGTGTGTGGTAACCTTCTCCTCCTGACTGGTCTTGCCAGTCCTATGTTGAGAGAGCTCAGCCTCCAGTTTGGCCGTATAGTTGCATCTCTCGCATGTATTTGTGTTTTGTGGGAGGAGGAGAGGGTTGTCTGTGTACATGAGGCAATTGTAACATTGCCTCAGTATTCCCAGGTTCACCAGCTGAGCAGGAGAGGACACTAGCAACTGATCCTCGACATGCTAGAAGGACTAGACAAAAACTTTAAAAGAGATTCCGGGGACGTGAGTGACCGAGAAGTCGGGGTTTGCCTTTTTGGGGTGCTACCTATAAGAGTGCCGTATCAAGGTAATAAGTACTGTAGGAGCAAGTGCTAGGTTTAACAGATAGAGAAAAGTCTACTTGGAGTCAAGTAGAGATGATCTTTTAGGTATTAGAGAAAGTGCTAGTAACAGGGATGCTTAAAGGTAAGATTGAAAAGAATGCACTCTGCAGTGTGCACTAGAGAAGTTAGATATGAAAGTAGGTAACTTGAGTTTTACCTGTTTAAAAGTTAAGGTTTAGTGGAGAGTTACTATTTTTAAAACAGCAAGATGGACTGAAAGGGTGGTTACTTTTGTATTTTGGTACTATGAAATACTGTAGGATGGCCAATAAATTTAAATAATTGAAGGGGTGGGATTTCAAAAGTGATGGTTTTGTGATTACTCACATAAGCCAGTGAAAGTAGAGAGAAATGAGATATATGGTCAGATTAACATAAGAGGCGGGCAACTAGAAAGACAGTGGTATTTAACAAGACAACTTAAATGGGTGGGAGGGAGGGAGGGAAAAATTCTGCCTGACTCAGAACAGAGAGAGCTGTGGTCTCTTTTGAAGTTTTAAGGTTGGTATACATTTTAATTCTTCTGCACAAACCAAGGTGGCTGGGATTTGCAGTTATGCTGATTACAAAAAAAATATATGACTACAATGAATTTAGGGAACTGTCTTCTTATTCCTATACATAAATAAATAAAAACTAAGCATGCAAACTTCATCAAAGGAAACAAAAGCATAAAAGATGAGGCTTTTGAGCATTTAGTCACCAGTCTCATTTGTTGACAACTATCCTAGGAAAAACATATGAACTAGGTTAAAATACTCATTTTATTATATTCATTAATCTAAACATCACAGAAAATGACATGTACTATGTTTAAAAAGAAGGCCCTTGTAACCAGCATCAGATCAGCAGGCCTTAAGTGTACCTGTCAGACAAAAAAAAAAAAAATAAACATGGATACTGCCACAAGAAATATTCAGAGAAAACTATCACTAAGTCAGACAACCTAGGACCTTTAGGCCATTGCATTTATCCATTTTAATGGAACTAGTTATAAAATATACCAGCTGTCGTGTGGTCCCCAAGCAATAGTGCCTTGGAAATCATGTGCTAGCTTGTTTTGGAGTGAAAATAAAGATTGTTTACAACTATTGAGAGATGTTTTAGGGAGTTCCTTCTTTCCTCAGTGTTGTGTGACCATGGAGATAGAATATAGTTTGTGGATGTGGGAACTTGCCCTCATGTGGCAGTTGTGCACTACAACAAATGTTTTCAGTCTTTATCATTGGAATGTAAGGCACTGAAATATTTTGAATGAATGTAATCAAAGAAGTATTGTCTGAGTGATTGCCTTCTCGTCGTACATAGCAGAAGAGAAATCTTTCATGTATAAAAATAATAGAATTGTATGGGTTCTGCACCAGAGAGAATGAGAATGTAATGCAGATGGTCTGCCAGAGAAGATACAGATGGAAATAATAAAATGTCTGCCCTTTTTTGTGATTACTTGCATTCTTCTATCTGTTCAAGTTTGGGCCAAGAAGAAGCTAGGAGTACAGACAAAGTTACCATTACATGGAGAAAGAATAAACTAAGGAATTTAAAGGCTAAAATATATAAACACAGGGTAGACAGGTAACACCATAGAAACAGTATAGTTTTTGATTGATTGATTGATTGGGGGTGGTGGTTTGTGGTCAGGGACAAAGGATATTTTCCAGAAGTGTGTTGTCTTTAGTCTTACATGTTGCACAATGAGAATTAATATCAGGTTCATACTCATAAAACTATTATGTTCAGTTTTATTTGTAAAGTAATAGTTTTGGTTATTGTAACATAAAACACGGTTGATTATATTCAGTTGTATTTGTAAAGCAATAGTTTTGGTTATTGTAACATAAAGCATGGTTGATTTATTGTGCCAAAATTATTTAAAGAATGTTTTCTAGTGTACTGATTTCTGGAGTACCGAAATGTTTAAAACATATCTTTCAGTCTTAACTGTGTCCAATGCCACAGATAACATGCAGATACAAAGGCTGAAATCTCTGATATACATATTTCTTTTAGGGATGCATCTTTAGATGTTGGAGTGTCTTTTGATGATTCCAAAACTAACTATGACTGATGAATTTAGGAATGCTCTTGCTGTTCTTATGTTTGTATAGATTTTTGATTTGTATTTTATGGGAATTAGTGATAGAGCAACTAAATAGTATCCCTGAATTTTACTGGCCGTTCAGCAGATACTTTGTTCATTTTCAACAGCGCTTTAAGAGGTTGAGGTATCATACACAGGTGTCATTTAGTTATCACAACTGAGACCTATAGTTTAATCCACATTCCCTGTCTTGTGTCCTACACCCAGAGGAATAAACATATCATTAAGGTTATCTGCATAATATTTGGTATTTCTGAAAGATACCTTTGTGGGTTTTACAGCCCAAATATGTTGTAAAGTTGGACAATCATTAGCTTGCACTGATAGATGCAGTTTTCTTACCTCTAAATGTCAAGAATAATTATTTAACTAACTTTAAGCTTTTCAAATTTGAAATCTTACTGAGCTAATGAGAAAGGTACACTTCACTTTCCAATATCATTTTAAAGCATTGTTATATACTCTTCTACAGTTTATAAGCATTCTAAACACTTAGACACAAATATTATACTTTAATTTGTATCTTGGACTTCACAGCTTGTTAATGCACTTTACTCCATTGCATTGTATAGCTTAAACCATAAACTTCCTTGTGAATGCACATTTTGCTGAAGAGAGTATGAGGAGTATTCTTGGTGTCAGTGTTGGTATTATTATGGCCCGGTTCATTAGGCACACTAACTGGATTGGTGCTCTTTTGCAGAAAATTCTTCTGCCACTTTGACAACATGCCCAGAAATGTCCATCCTGTACTCACATCTTCATGTTCTAGTCCGCAACTCCAGTCCATCCAACGTTTATGAAATGCACAAGTCTTCGTATACTACTCTCTCCAGTTAAGACATATACCAACTGAGTCAACTCTTTCTGCCTACAAGCATAAAACATTACGTTGCTTCACTATTCACTATGAAGTAAACTGCCTTGTTACACAGTGCATTCCTAATTCACTTTGCTCCAAGAATTGTTCTGTGCCTCGTGGAATGATTTCTAGTATCCTTCTTCTCCAGCCCCACCCGATTATCTCCACCTGTCACAATAAACTTGTTCAGAAGACAGTATACACAAAGTGGGTTAAGAAAAGAATAAGTGCATTATCTAATCATGGCTCTTTAAAATAATTGATATGCCTTTAGCCTCTTAACTGTGGACCATTTTTAAAAGGTGCCCACAAACTGCAACAGATCTGGGTACTTGAAAACAATATTCTGACAGCTAAATATGAGTGTGGTCAGATGAAATCATCATCATCATCTCACTTTCCAAGTGTACTGCAAACCATGTTTCAGTAGTAGACATATTTTGGGAGTGGGTCGGCCTAACTCCATACCCACAGGTATTATTCACACAGTTTAGACAAGCTCCATTTCCTGCAGTACAGCTGACATGGAGTCACAGACTGGCAGTCAAAGTTCTTAATTTCCTGTGATGGTTTCAGTTAGAGAAGTGGCTATATTTGGGTGGTCTTTGGTTGTCTTAAGGACATGTGCATTGCTGATGGTGTACCAAATAACTTATTGCGTGTTTCAGCATTTTGTTTTGATGTCTGTGTACAGATTATTAACATTTTGTGTGTGTGTGTGTGTGTGTGTGTGTGTGTGTGTGTGTGTGTGTGTGTGTGTGTGTGTGTGTGTGTCATACCTCTCAATCTCTTAGAGCAAGAAATCTGGACAACGCCATAAATAAATGTGGGAAAAAATGCCCCAAAATAGGGACAATTTTTAAATATTCCTCTTACAAATGCAGAAAGTTGATAGAATAACAGGTTTTGCATTACTGTGAATTTTCTGAAGGACATGAAGTCTGAAACTGAAATGTCTGTCATTATTTTCTCACTTCAGGCTTTAATGATGTGCCAGAAATTGCCAGAAAAAAACAAAATTTTATGAAAATGGACTAAAAATATGAGGCAAAAATCTGGACATTCTGCAAAAATCTGTACACTTAAGAGGTATACTGCATGTGTGTGTGTGTGTGTGTGTGTGTGTGTGTGTGTGTGTGTGTGTGTGTGTGTGTGTGTGTGTGTACATGTGTGTTTGTGAATGAATGTGTCTGAGTCTGTATCTGTATGACTTGGGGTGATTTTGTGGTCTAATGGTTGGTACATAACAGTACTCTCAGGAGCCAGCATCATAATGTAGCAGACCACCTCCGCCATATTGTTTGAAAACTGTAAACTATGTTCTGCTTTTAGTCTGGATTTGGTTGCTTATGTCATACAGGGGAGAAACATGATATATGCCAAATGTCCTGATTTTTTTACAAAATAAAACTATTTTCAAGTTTTCTTCTAAATGCTGAAAAAATATGATACTATGTTTAAAACACTTTAATATGATAAACAGAAATATATATAATGGGAAATAAAAAAAAACAACCTGGTGATCCACCAACATAAATAAGTTCTACAATAAAAGAAAAAAAAATCAGTAAATTATACAGCAAATCAAATAACTATTAAAACAGCCCAGGAAACTTGAGTTAGCATCTGAAGTTAAGGACAATAACAAATATTTCTCTAGCTGCATTATAAGAAGCTAAGAATAACAGCTAACAGTGATCTGAATTTATTCATAATGGCACCACCTACTTTGATCCACTAGACATTTCTAATATACTGGCAGAGAAATTCAAAGCAAATTTTATCCCACAGAGGATTATTTTTATTTATTTATGTTTTTGTTTATTTATTTCTCCTTTGTTGACCTTGTTGACCAAATTAGTCCATTAAGCCAATGGCATATTTTCTGGGGAGACCTGCAGTGGTATTTATATCTACTAAAGCCCACTCATCTCTGAATCTGTCAGACCCCCTATGACACTGCCAGCCCAGCTATCTGGAATTTTTTAAATAATTATATGTCATTTGTGAATATTGATATGATTTATACAGAACTGCATGTTATGTACTGAGCTTCAAAAATGTAACCACAGCATACCCTGCTGGAGCATAGAATACTGACTTACAAAACTTCAAGAAAATAAATTGAAATTAAGTGCTTTACAATGTGCTATAAAAGTCAGTTTCAGTTCAATAGCAGACACAATGTCTAGAGCTAGAAGTTTTTCTATTGCCTTGAAAGAAAAGTAATTACTAGGTTTAAAATATAGAGTGTTTTATTGATTTATGACTTCCTAGCAGCTACACAGTTCTGAGCAAACATCTGAGAGATATATATTTCTCACACAGAGATTTTGAAATTCTGTTAAGTTTCTGTTTAGCCTGGGGACTGAAGTCAAGTGACAAAGAGTGATGTCATCCAAACTGGCCCAGCAGTAATGTGATAGTAATTTAAAAACTCTCTGAGAGAGACTGTGCATTTTGTATTTTGTCTTTGATCTGGAAACATCCACTCATCATCATATTTGCACTTGCTTGTAAGTAAGATTCAGGGCATAGCATCTCCCTTAGATATAGATAGGAATATAGTAAAGATTAGTTTAGATGTGTTCTGTATTTATTTGAGGCAGTCCTACAATGTTGTTTTAAAATATTTCCTATGATTTTGAACTCTGAAGTCACTGTGTTGAGTTATTGAGTATTGTCTTCTTTTATTATTTATTATTAAATATATTTAAACCTATCTTTGTGGCTGATATTTGTGAGACATATTTAAGCTCTTAGAGTACTCGCACATGTATTTTGTGACACTGTACAGGCCACTCCTAAATAGCCTTGCTCTTGGTCAAAACTTCCAGTTAGATAATAGTAACATTACACAGTAGGATTAGATACCTTTTGTAAGGGCCTTATAGTAGCTGATAAGGAGTTGGTTGGTGGTTTGGCTTTCTCAAAGGTAAATCCTGTGTAATGAAGTTGGCTAACTTATTTGAAAGGGTAAAACAGGTTGTTGACAGTAGTCATGCTGTCCACTAAACGTACCTTGGCGTGGCCAAGGTGCTTCACACCATCCCCCATGCTAGCATTGTTAGTAAGCTTAATGCATTACAAATCAATCCCTATGTAATAAGATGAATAACAAATTCACCAAAATGCAGAACCCTCACTTTGCAGGTAGCAAGTGCCTCATCAGAGATTATGAAGGGATGGGACCTCTTCTGTTTAGCATTTATTTTTCAGATGTCCAGGCTATGAACCAAGACCTCTGGCTAGACAGGTTTGTAGACCATAAACTGAGAGTCATTGCAAGACCACAATGATGCTAAAGCCCTTCAGTGAGAACTTAAACTTGTAAATATCTGCTGTACTAAAACGGGCTTAAATGAAATACTAAAAAGTGCAGTAGTAGCATCACATTTGGTGAACAACCCCTCCCTCAGTATAAAACATAGACAATTCCTCACACCAAAATGAAAATGTCATTAAAGGCTTTTGAACATTAGTTTATAATTCAATTTCCTTTGATAAATACGGAACAAAAGTAGTCAGAAAGTTCTTCTATGTAGTACAGCTAATTGCCAAAGAAATATCATCCAGACCTAAGGAGGTCATTGTCTTGTTATTTCAGCATTGATTAGGCCAGTTATTGAATATAATGACCCTTTGAGATGTACCTCACTAGATATACCAAACAACCAGAAAGACCATACAGCTTCCTACATAAGAAAGATCATTAGGTAAAATCCCTACACTACAAGAAAAGATGGGAAGCATTGTCGGTTTATTAAATATCTTATAGACTTCAGAGAGGAGATCCATGCCCTGCCTTCTGTACCATTAGGGACCCAGTTGTCATGGATCTCTTCTACCACCACAAATCAAATAGTTGCACAAATACCAGAACCAGTGATCTCAATTTTTATCAGCTAATAAAACAAGATGGAGAGATATGTTCACCATGCAGCACCTATGCCACCTCTGGAGTACACTCCTAAAGCAAACCAAGCAGTGTGATACATTATTGTCCCGTGAATGTGAACTAGATGACTGGATGGGCATTCACAAATTCACCACAGGCTTGACTCACCTCGCCCTCCTTGAAAAGGAGGTACAGTCTAAGGGTGGGTACTGGCAAAGGTATAAATGGTCACGAGACCTAGTTGCTTTGGTCACAGGACCCAGTTGCCTTCTATTTCCTATGATTTTTGTGATTCCTGTGAGCAATTACAATCCTTCAACACACTGACTATTTGGGTGAAATTCAGTAAAATTGCTCATGGAGGTTCCTAAGGGCAGCATCGGACAGTCAAAGTAGCAAAATGTGACCTAACATAAATTAACTATGAAGTAGTAGCAATATTGCAGGAAAGGGTCAGAATAAGGAGGCAATTTGCTGGTAAAAGCATTACAAGTCATGTGTTAACTGGCAAGAAAGCTGTGGCTGCCATGTTATTCATGACCTGGTAGCATGCATGTAGTGTATCTGTGACAATATGTGTTGAAGTGCACAGCTATGTGCTGCTACAAGCATGGCTGATAGCCCAGCTAATAGCTATACAACAAAGTTCCTACTATTTTTAACTTATAAATGAGAAAGCAATGCATGTATAGGATAGGCATCAATGGGGAAAAGCAAGCAGAGAAACACAGAAGGGCAAGGGAAAAGAAGAGAGATATAAAGGATGAGGAAGCAAAAGTATATATAATTTCTTTTTTTTTTGGGGGGCAGCTGCTTGTGTGTTTTTTTATTTTTAAGAAGGGTAAAGGGGGAAGGTATCATGTGGAAGATATGGGCAGGATATAAGGTATAAGGATGCAACCAGTGCAGATAAACACAGAAGATAGACAAAGACCAATATGAGATGTGTAAACTCATATGGGAGGGAAACACACAGGAGAAACATAGGCAAACAGTAGGATGACAACTGGTCATGGAGGTGACTGGATAATGAAGTGGGAAGGGAAATGACCTACAAGAAAAGGAATACATTGTCCAGATTTTTGCCTGAAATTTTTTGTCTGTTCTTCATAAAATTTGTGTTTTTCTGGAAAATCAGTGAGGATTGCAGTCACTAAATAATTATAAACATTTGAGTTTCAGACTTCATATCCTTCAGGAAATGTATGATAACACAACAACTTCTACTCTGGCAAATTTCTAAGTTTATAACAGCAATATTTAAAAAATATCCATATTTTTGAGCCTTTGTCCCCTCATTAATTTTGACTTTATCCAGATTTCTTGTACTAAGAGGTTAAGAGGTATGAAACGGAACATCATGATGGGGGTTAGTGAGATGTGATTGATGACTATCATGCAACCAGATGTCAGTTTCCTCTGTGACTGTCCTCATTGTTGCCCCCAGCCACACAGCTACAGTTGGCTTAGTGGTCAAGGTCAAGACAAGACAGCTTTGTGACTCAGAATCTTACTGGCATGTACTCCAGGCTGCTAATACGGGTGTCCAGCTGATGGTCGACAAAAGCCATCACCAAGGTTTCCATCTCCTGCCAGGTGACGTATTGGGACCAACAGATGACACTGCCCAATGGAAAGCTTACATCCTCCATCAGAGACAGACCACAAGAAGTCACCAAGGGTCCTGCAGTTATCCTATGCTATAAGGCCTACATCACCCTGCAGACAGACTGGTCTACACTGATGGGGACTCAACAGCTGATGGCAAGGCAAGTGCATGGCAGCAGAAAATATGAACGTTAATAAGAGAAACAAAACAACAAATGAAAAATTTAAAAAAAAGACAGGGATAAAGGCAGAAATACAAAATCAAAAACAATTATCGCCAGTGCGTACTACACTGGATTGTAGTACAGTCCTTGAGACAGTAAAATGCTATTAAGTTTGCAGTGGCAAACAAAAATGATATAGAAGCCTGAGCAAGTTATAGATCCCCCTCTATGACCTTGAAACCCATAACGCATGTTTAAGATTCAAAGCTAAATACTCTGGAATGATACAAGTAAAACCAAAATAAAATAAACAAAGTAATGTTGCCTGCCAATGAAATGGACTGCCAAGTAATAAAATTAACATTTTATTGAGTGCTTTCGTCCACTGATAGTGAACTTCATCAGAACAGTTTCTCAACAACTCTCACAAGTTTTTATAATACACAGATTAATAATCAAACAATTAAGTAATTAAATAACTTAATTAGTTAAAACACAATGGGCTACTAAAATGAATATACATCTGTAATGAAAAATATACATGCATACCTATAAACACCTAGGCCCAAGCTCAGTAAAATTCAATTATAAAAATACATAATTACTGTGCACAAAAATATATATACATGTGCACCAATAAAACCACACTTTAAAAAAAGAGAGACAGACTAGTGTCCCTAATTATTTAAAAGAGACCTATGTTTTAAAATTGGCAAAATGGAAATACGGTCATTTATCCCTGGTTCCCTAGATGCATTTAATCTTAACTGCCACTTTGTCTCTTTCTCTTCTAACAATATTTTCTCATCACCTCTCCTTGGATTAATGGAAACCTGATCTAAAATGGCAAAATTAAAACCAGTATATGTCGGGATGGATGTCAAATGTTTGTATAATGCATTATTTTCACAAATTTTGTTAATACTGTATCGATGTTTGTAAATGCGACAGCTTAAATCCCTGTCAATCTTGCTGACATAAAACGCTGGACAATCAAGACACTTAGCCAGATAGACCACCCTTTTGGACAAACAATTACCACCTATAAAAAATACCTTACTTTTAATTACGCTGTCCAAAACTAAAGACTCAGCCTCTAATATAGAAGGGCATTGTTTACAGGACCCACACTTTCTAGTCTTCATACCTTTGGCTACATTACCTGATTTTATATTTGAAGATCTCTCAAACCTAGCCTTAAAGTTATGGATAAGGACACAAAGTTTCAAAAATGTCAGAATTCTCCCTTAAAATATCCCAATTCTTATTAAAAAGTTTTTTCGCTTCACCAAGATGTGTACCATATTGTAAAATGATAGCCCTCTGAAATTTACCAGTTTTCATTATTTCCCTTTGGGTAGTAAAAGAACAACCCAAAAGTGGTTTATACCGGTAACCCCACTATGAAATAACCAAGTCTTTAACCTCCTGAACAAGGGATTTAGGGTATCCTCTTTCTAAAAACATGTTACCAATAAAATCCACCTCGGTAAGGACATCCTTATATAGAGAGGTCATTCTGGCTGCTCTAATCATCAGTCCTTTGACTATACTTTTTTTTCTGTTTGAGAGAATGACAACTAGAAAACTCTAAGTATGAAATGCTAAAGGTGGGTTTCCTGCAGATGTTTGACTTAAAACCAATTTCAATATGTTTAATAAAGGTATCCAAAAAGCTAATACCCTCAATACTAAAACAGTGTGTAAATTTAAAAAAGGGATAGTCTGATGTAAATAATCCAAAAAACACTTAATGTCGTGCAAAGCCCCCTTCCACAAAATAAATATATCATCCAAAAACCTGAGGTAAAGGTGAATACAGTGCTTAAAAGGGCAGTTAAAGATATGTAAATTTTCTCATTCTAATAGTACCAGGTTAGCAAATATTGGTGCACATGAAGCACCCATGCTACTCCCCTGACTTGTTTATAGTATTTCCTTTCAAAAAATATGAAATTATTGTCCAAAACCAAACTCATTAGTTCAGAAATAAGGTTTACTCTATAATTGTCTAGACGAGAATATTGAATAATACTATTATAAAACATGTCAACACCTAAATCTTTCTGAATACAAGTAAACAAGTTGACAATATCCACAGTCAAAAATACCAAATCTTTATTCCAAATGTCGGGTTTTAAATGGCTGAAGAAATCCCACAAATCTATAAGCAAGTGATCCACCCACTAATAGATGGTTTTGGCCATCTGTCTATGACAACCCCAAATAGGTACTTCTTAGATCTACTCCCAGATACAACAGGGTGAAAGAGTGGATTCAGAATCCCAGATATGGTGGCCATGATAGTTTTTTTCTCCTTCAAAAATTCAAAAATTGACTTATCAATTCTCCCATCCAACAAATACTCCTCAATGTAAGAGTCAACCCTTTGGTAAGCTACATTAATTTTGTTGAGAGAAACAGGAGAATAAATATCATTATTTGCCAAAATACCCAACATGATGCAATAATCTGAAGTATCAAACAGGACTATTCCTCCCCCTTTGTCTGGTTGCATTATTCTAATGGATCTGTCATTACTCAACTGCTGGAGAAGGGTATATTTCTCCTTATTTAAATTAAAACAAGACCACCTACTATTGTTAAACTTGACCTGCAACTTATTAAGGTCATCAATAACAGCATCCTCAACAGCAGATAAAACAGGGTACAATGGGGGATTAGAAGTACTCCTCCTCCTTAACTGACTACCTATATCAGGCATCAAAAAATGACCATCCCTATTAAAATATATTGCCAAATTTATTTCCTAAAATACAATTTGGTCTCAATCAAAGAATCGATTAAATCAAATGTCTTACTGGAAATAAATTTCATCCCCTTACTAAACAAAGAAAATGTTCCTTACTGATACTTTGAAAAACCATTATACGAGTGCACATATTTATCAGTGACCACCACATCAGTTTGTTTTATCTTGGCCCCTTGGGTCTCCACTGGTGGTACTGATAATCTTGAAATTTGTTGTCCTGACCCGAATCCATTGGGTACCTGCCCCATCAGTTGTACCCCTTCTGGTTCTGAGAAGGAAGATTTGAAGGATAATGTAATAGCCTACCCAGTCCTTTCTTCTTCAGTTTGAAAGGTTTTGGTACACTATCGTACCCCACATAGTTAGTATTGCTACCTCTATATTTATCCCATGGATAAGCTTGCTCGTTTTTATACTGATTAATGTCCCTCCCAATCTTCCTACTCTTTTTAGTATGTATGTTAATACATTTTTTATTTACAATAACAAATTGTTTATTATAAAATGCTTCTCAGTATGCAACAATTAAATCATTCCTAGTATCTCCATCAGGATTTTCAGCCTTATTTAGTAACAAATCAATCCTAGTATCACTGTACTTTATCAATAATTTCATAAAATCAAATCCACACTTATCGAAAAACATAGAAATTAATTAATCGCACCATCATCAATATCAATCCCAAGTTACTGAGAGTTGCTATTATTATAGCTCCATTTAAGAGATCTTTCAGATTTGGATAGATTACTTCTAAGACCCTCAGTATTTGTTAGTCTTTAGAGCGAGTGGTACGTAGAATGTAGTGTTGTGTGTTCCTGACAACCTGTTTGGTAGTTGTAGTAGCTATATGTGAGAGTCTTCCTTCCAATGACAATGCATAATTGCATCTCTCACACATTGTATCTGATTTATTTATTTAACATTTGGTAACCAGGAAAGTCCAACTGGGCCATATATATACATGATTAGGTGGTTGTCAGCAAATATGAGGCAATGAGGAAATCTCAGGATACCAATTTCCACCAAGCTAGTAGCAGAAACAGGAGGAAAGTCTTAGCCGTGGTTCCAGATTTTTTTTGTCAATGGATTACAAGGGGAGTTTTACCGAACAGGTTTACCTAAGTCTTATTTAAGTGATACTTCAATGTTTAAGCCAAGACTACTGAAGCAATGCTCCTTTGTGCCAAAACCTCAGTAATGGGGTAATAATATAGGGGTTTACAAGGGTTTGCATGGGTAATATGTGGCTTAGACCTACAATGTTAGTGTGTTCTGCAGCAAAGCCCTCTTCTAGCTACAAGCCAGGTGTACGTCAGCCAACCACATACTCAGAAAGTATCAGAGGTTGTTTTTATAGAGAAAGCTGGTTTCCAAGTGCCTGTGTCTATTCATGTCTCTACTGACCCTGCTGCTTGATTAGCAGTATTGTGCAAACACAGCAACTTTATACAGGCACAGAGAATCATCATACAAGCAAAATAGCCCATAACACTCTCTGGGGATTCCTTAGAGATTTGCAAGTTCAGGAGAGACCACACTACTCTCTGCCCCCACTAAAGTACAGCTCAAACATTTATAACCTTAACATCAATAAAAAAGGAGCCTAAAGTACAGGAACTGCAGCAAACACTTAGAATTAAATGCAAAAGTGCAGAAACTTAAAAGGTAATATGGTGAAATACAACATCACTTTAACGTACAAAAAAGTGTAGTAACTGAGCACATAATGAGAAATATAATGAATAAGACAGAGTGCTATTCAGCAGTGTGGGGGTGCAGCATTGTAAGTTATGAAGTACAGTGGGGTGTTGTAAGGGTCAGTCTATCTATTTGTCTTTCTTATTATTTTTTTCTACCTAGGTAAGTCATCTGGTCATTGTACACTATTTACTCATGGTCTGAGCCCCCTGGAAAAGAAACAAATAGTGATGTGGAAGCATAACCTCTAGAGATTACAGGTAAAAGACATAGGCAGCATAGTTATGGCAATAAATACTGTAGACATCATAAAATCATAAGACCATGATTATATCGATAGAAAAATAACTTTACTCCATGGGCACAAGTATTTTTTGCAGTCATGAAATTTTGCTACAATTATGACTTTCCTCCATCTCCTTCTGGGCAGTTTTGTATGTGTAAGCCACTGCCACTAAAGGGAGTTGGCAGCACATTAGAAGAGACATAGTAAAAAATGGGAATGGTTGTGTTTGATGATCAGCATTCTCATCTTAGACTCAGAGGGATAGCTATGGTGGGGCAAAGGGGGCAGCCACCACAGGAGCAAGGTGTTAGAGGGTGCATCAAGAGATGCTAATCAGTTGGTAATGCACTACCAACATTCAGAAATGAATGATGATAGTGTAGTAGTGATCATGGTAAAAGTATTTAATCTTTTTCCGTGTGGTATAAGATATAGAAAGTAATTTGCTACTTTTGCTGCATTCTAAAAACAGGAAAGAGCTTTGCTTTCTATCCTGGCGTATGTGAGGAACAATCTTTTCTTTTCCCTTTTTTGTTATTTTAATCCTCAAGTTTGAAAGGACCTTTTCTTTTTCCTTTTTTGATCCTCACCTTAAAAGATGAGGTGGAGTACTAGATCAGGGATCGGCACCGACTGCTAGAACAGGCAGGAAGGCTCTGCTTAGACTAATATGGACACACAATATGTAACTCTAGAGTTCTTAAGTATTATGATTCATATATATCTATATAAATATATATATATATATATATATATATATATATATATATATATATATATATATATATTTTTTTTTTTTTTTTCTTTTCCAGAGGGCTCGGACTATGACTAAATAGTGTACAATGACCACCTCACTTGCACAAGTGCATAGATATCAGCAGCATTACACATATGTATACACACACACACACACACACACACACACACACTAACACACAATAAGTACATTTATTTTAATATAAATGTCTATATATATATATATATATATATATATATATATATATATATATATATCTAGGTCTACTTCATTTCACTGAAACCTCATTTCACTCAAACTCAGTTGCCTGCGCACAATTCACTGAAAGTTCATTTCACTGAAAACTTATTTGACTGAAACTCATTTTGTTGAAAGTTATAAATGGCCTTTTCTCTGCTGTAGTGCGATACTGTAGTTAGTATATAAAGAAAGGGGGAGTGTGGGGGGCACAGCCCCCCACATAGTTTGGTTGTATATTGTCTTCTGGAAAGAGTTTTTATTGGAGTTGTAAGTATCCATATCTATGGTTTTAAACATTTAAAATAGGTGGGGGTCTACATCCCCTACACCCCCCAATGTTGGGGGCTGTGCCCCCCACACACCCTTTACTTTATATACTAATTCCAGGATGTAAAGGCCATCACTTAAATGTCTCAGTAGTTACAACATTTCAGTGCCTGCATTTTACATTGCAGTATCGGAAAACCACAACTGTATGAGGAACAGAGCATATGGGGCAATAGGCTGGACAATCTGCAAAAACATGTACAGGGAGAGGTATGTAAACTGTCACTCTGTATGTGGTGTTACAGCATATACCCCAGTCACATCAAACCTCCTCTCAACCTCTTACAGCAACAAATCTGGCCAAAGCCATGAATATAAGTGGGACAAAAGCTCCAAAGTAGAGGCAAGTGTTAAATATTGCACTTACAAATGTAAAGAACTGATAGAATAATAGGTCTTGCATTACCATGAATCTCCTGAAGTGTCTGCAGCCTTAATCTCAAATGTCTGTCATTATTTGCTAACATCACTCTTTAATGATTTGCCACTAATGTGCCAGAAAACCACAATGTTATGTAAAATGGACCACAGATATGAGAGAATTGTCTGGACATTCTGTGCAAATCTGTACAGTTGATAGGTATGTCTCACATATTATGTTCAGCAAACAGCCAGGGAATGCCTTGGACAAAATATCAGGGAGGTGCTGGAGTGTGGAAAAAGGTGCAGCAGTCAATTGTCTGCAGCACACAAAATCCCGGACTGGAATACAAGTAGGTCTGGCCTGGAGTCACCTTGTAAGTACTGACAGTCACACTGGGCATGCTCCTACGCTTAGTTAACTTGAGCCCATGTCTCTTGCCTCTTCCACCCAAAGAAAAGTTATGTGGAAATATGGACAGCTATGTATGCCTCTCCCTATCCCCCTCACACATGATTACCTTAGCTATCAGTATGTGGCACACATGTACACACACACACACACACACACACACACACACACACACATATATATACTGTATTTCCCCAAAAATAAGACTAGGTCTTATATTCTTTCTCCTGGCGAAATGCACATTAGGGCTTATTATCAGGGGATGCCTTATTTACCCACACCGTACAACAATCTACCTTTATTCAGTTATTCATGTAAAAAAATTGACATTAATAAATGAACACAAATTGACATGTCTTCAAGTACAAAAATCGACTTTTATTTATGTACATAAGACATTTATTTTGTACTTTTCTGTTACTGGACAACAGTTCTAATAACAGGTTGACAGTTGTGTGTGAATTCTACATAAACAGTGCAACAAACATTTCAACTCCAGAATATCTGCACCTTGGCTGTCACAGTTATTCAAATAAAGTCATGTCATCTTCTACTGGTACATTGTCATAAGTGTCCAACCCCTGAATTTTGGCCTGAATTTCTAACGTCTCCATTTCCTGTAGCACCATTGGCCCCAGTCTGTCATGCCTAGCAATTGAGCTCTCCTTAAATGAGCATTGCTTGTCCAAGTAGCCTGCTCGTAGTGCACTGGCAACACAGCTGTCAGTGATTTTATCCCATGAATTTTTCACCCTAGTCACGACCTCTTGCAAGCTAGGCTTCAGAAAGTTTCCATGCTGATTTCTCTCCATTCTATTTTCAATGTAGTCATTGAGTTCCAGATGCAAATGGTCCTTGAATGGCTTGTTTATTGCAATATCAAGAGTCTGGAGATAAGCAGTCTTTCCTGCGGGAATCATTATTTGATCAATTCTCCTCTGTGCTAGGAATTTCTTCATTTCTTTAGCGCGGTGAGTGCTGGCTGAATCCCAGACTAGCAGACCTCTTTCGCCACCTTGCAAAACAAGTGGCAGCATTACATCGACCCACTTCCTTATAACTGCTTGTGTGCACCAGACTTTTTTGGTTTCAAGAATGTAAATGCCTGAAACATGTTCAATCTTGTCTTTCTTGTCCTTACTAATGATTAGAGATGGGGTTTTCTTACCGTCTAGATGAATTGCCAAAAGACATGTAACACGTACACTCTTGTAATCAGTGGAGGGAATGTAGATTGACGAGGCACCCCTCTGATCAATTGTTGTTTGTGATCCTTGGCCCATAAACACTGCTGTTTCATCCATAACAATCATGTTTGAGAGTTGGCATTTAGAAAAGTCAATGCCATCAACAAAGGACCTGAACACAAGTGCACGTTTAATAACTTCAGTATCTTCCAGCTTGAACAGTGCTGTTGATCTTCTTAGAGACAGTTCATATCGTTGAAGGAAGCCATCCGGTCAATGTTTTGATGCTTTGAATTCTTCTGTGGATATTTCTAACTGTGGTGCTATTGCAAGGGCAAATGCTTGCTCAAGAAGGGAAGACATCCCTGATCAGTATCAGCAAGAAACTACGTTCCCTCATAAAATCATCCAAGGCTAGCTTAGGAAGAAACATTGCCATGGACTCCAAAGATAACCACAAGGCATTCTTTAGCTATGTTAAGAATCTAAGTGGCAATTCTCAGATCTGCTCAGCGTTAGTGCAGAATGGCACAAAATACACTGAACCAACTGATATAGCCAACATCCTGGCAGACAGGTTCAGTTCAAACTTCACCCCCCTCTCACACACAAAAAGGCCCTTAACTATACCAGAAGAATGTAGTGCCCCTAAAATCACAGACACTCAGGTTAAAACAGCCCTCTCCAAAGCCAAAAACACAGCATCAATGTTCCAGGCTGCGTCCTATATGAGCTCAAAGATGAACTAACCCCTCAGCTAAACACACTGTATAAACTCAGCCTCTACACAGGGTACGTGCCCACAGAGGGCCACACAGCAACGGTTATTCTGCTCCACAAAGGTGGAGTCACAACGGACCCCGGGTACTATCACCCTATAAGCCTGACTAACTTGGTCTGTAAAGCTATGGAGTGCATCATCATGGATCTCATTAACAGTGATATTGGGAACCTCCAAACACTGGACACTATCCAGTTCAGCTTTGTTAAGGGAAGATCATGCCTCTTACATCTGGTGGACTTCTTTGAGACAGTTACCAAGGCTATAGATGAGGGAAAGGTGGTCCACACAGCCTACCTAGACCTTGCAAAGGCCTTCGACACCATTCCCCACTCAGGTATTATAGACAAGCTCACTAGCCTGAACATAAATCCCTACATCACAAGATGGATTGCCAACTGGCTCACTGACAGAACCTACATGGTAAGAGTTGTGGGAGCTAGGTCTGACTCTAAACCGATTACAAGTGGCATTCCCCAGGGCTCAGTCCTAGGACCCCTCCTGTTCGGCATATACTTCTCAGAGGTACAGGCAAACATAGGAGGAGAATGGCTGACCAAGTTCGCAGACAACTGCAAACTAGGGGCTATAATTGACTCTCTGTCTGACACAGACATCCTCAAAAGGGTCTCACTGAGACAGATACCTGGTGTCAAAACCATGGCCTCAAGCTAAATGCCAAAAAGTGCATAGTCATCCCCTTTGGAAAAAACAAAGTACCCACAAACTACCACATAGGTGGTAGCTCCCTAAATACTGAAGACGTAATAAGCGATCTGGGGACCCAAGTAGAAAGTAACCTCTCCTTTGATAATTATATTGCCAAAGTGGTTAGAAAATCCTTCTATGTGGCCCACCTAATCACAAAAGGGTTTGCATCCAGATTAAAAGAGGTCATAGGGCCCCTCCATGTATCACTCATCAGACCCTTCATAGAGTACGATGCCCTATTTGGGATGTACCTTACAAGACACCTGCAACAACTGGAAAGACCAGAGAAGTACTTCACCAAGAAAATTACTGACCTCAAGCAGATGCCCTATGCAGCTCGACTGAAGAAACTCCAGATGTACTCGGTTGCATACTGCCTACGCAGAGGTGATCTCTGCCTGACATACAAGGTCATGTCCAACCCAGAATTGCTGGACATGCTCCACCTATAGAAAACCATATCCCCTCGAGCCACATGCTCCAGGGATCTAAATCTCACCACAACAATTAACAGGACATGTTGGAAGGATAGATTCCTGTCCCAGAGACTTCCCATGCTCTGGAAGAAGATTCCAATCTATATTAGGCAGAGCTCCTCGCTAACTCTCTTCAAGAGAAACCTTGACGAGTGGATGGGAAACAAAGTTAACCCCAGGGATCACTTTAATGGCTCTGCTGTACAGAGGCACAGGGAACTAATTTAAGGGAGTGGCGAAAGCCAACATATTCCAGCTAGGCTTATAAACGCCTTTGGGCAGATAGCCTACTACCTTACCTATGAACCTATGAACCTATATCAGCCCTGCGCACAACCAAAGCCTTTGCTCTGCTGTTAGCAATCCACTCACAGATGATGTCTTTAAGCTCAGGAAATAATGGCTGCCGACCTGATCTACACTTACACTTCTTAGCATTTCCCTCGTCGGCCTCTTAATAGAGGTTAACATACATTGTTCACAATTTTCAGACCATTCGGAGATCTAACTTCTTCTCTTTACAGAAAGCTGTCAGGTTTTTTCCATGGGAGTCCTCCACAATTCCTTTCTTGTACTTGACGGAATAGCTCTTTCTTTTTGCACTCATCTTGTCTGGGGGGGGGGGGGTTAACTGAAGACTTATGCAACCAGAGTGGCAACACAAAATGGCGCTGGTTATGAAGAGAAGACACTACCACAGCTGCTTGTTACCATGAGCATGCGCTTCCCGCGTGTTGTCTGTACTTTGACCGATCAAAGTACACCTGCTTGGGTTTATGGGCCAAGGATCTCAACCATCAAGTGTGAGTGATAATTAGGTTACAGTAAGAATTGGAACTGTGGCTTATTTTTGGTGTAGGGCTTATATCATGAACACCCTGGAAAAAACATGCTAGGCCTTACTCTCTAGTTAGGTCTTATTTAGAAAAAAATATGGTATATATATATATATATATATATATATATATATATATATATATATATATATATAATAGCTAAATAATTTGTGGACTGATATAGACTCTACACTCATATCTACATAACACATTTACATAACATACACACACAGCAAGAGTTAGCATGACATCCCTGTTATATGCATGCATGTATATATATATATATATATATATATGTATATATATATATATATATATATATATATATATATATATATATATATATATATATATATATATATATATATATATATATATATATATATATATATATATGTGTGTGTGTGACTGTATGAATATCCCCACTTACACGCAGAATGCTGGGGTTATCTGTACCTACACATCACAACAGTTGTGTGATGGTAACAGACCAAGGCCGCAAAAGGACAGAATCCAAACATCCACAGAACCTTGTGCCTGTGGAATGTCACCCTTTAGACCGACAACAGTGAGCAGGTGGTGTAATGGGCAATGGGTGTAACGCAGGATTGGACAGGCTATATTGTCCATGGCCAATTATCCACATACCAATCTGTAACCAGACAGACAAGACATGGCCATACTGGAAACTGTACACACATAGCAAGGGTATTAACAGGTATCCCACTCCTATGACATTAGAGACAATAACAGCAGCATGCTGGAGCACTCTGCAGGCCACACATGCAGTCTAATACAAGGCCACTTTGTGTAAGCCACAAGTACTGTGGCTGCATCAACAAATACAACAGATATAACCTGTTGGGCATGCAATAAATACTGTGAGCTATAGTGTGTACAACTAGATAGGTAGGGGTTCTAATCTCTCAACAGGTAACTCTGTGTGTGTCTGTGTGTGCATACAGATATATCACCTGCAGCAGTAAAGACATGCCCATCTGGCCTATGACTGTGCAATGGTTATTCATTTTATGGCCCTGTGGCTAGCTGCTTTCCTCAACAGTGGCCTCTTTTACAAAGCCTGCTGATGTCATCCACCTTAACAGCACTGGCTGATAGTCTAATTTTAAGTAATCTCTGTAGTGCCTGCGATAAGTACTGCAATCTGTAGTATGTACTGTTAGATAGGTAGGGGTTCTAATCTCACAACAGCCAACTCTCTGTGTCTGTCTGTGTTTATACATGTATCTATCTGCAGCACTATGGACAAGCCCATATGGGCAATCTCCGTGCAATGGTTATGCATTTTTTGGGCCTAAGACTAGCTGCTGCCCTCTAAGTGCCCTCTCCTACAAGGCCTGCTTATGTCATCCCCCTTAACAGTACTTGCTGACAGCACAAAATCAGATAAACTCTGCAGCAGATGTGATAAGTACTGTGAGCTATAGTATGTAATAGTAGATAGGTAGGAGTTCTAGTCTCCCACCAGCCAACTGTGTGTGTGTGTGTGTGTGTGTGTGTGTGTGTGTGTGTGTGTGTGTGTGTGTGTGTGTTTATGTGTGTTTATGTGTGTATGTTTGTTGTTACAGACATATCCCCTAGTATCACTATGGACATGTCCATATGGGCTATGTCTGTGGAATAGCCATGCATTTTACAGCCCTGTGACAAGCTCCAGGACTTATATAGGCATCACTGATGTCTGCCACCATCTAGGTTTGTATGGTCAGAAAACCAAGGTGACATGTATAAAGGGCAGCAGATCTTCTCATAATGTAAGATACATAATTATTGCAGCTGCCCCCATTGTCCTAGATATGACCTTCTACACATCTGCTCCTAGGAAATCATGCACAAATATTGCCGTACCTTGCTGATGTCATATTTCCGCTGTACTGTATGGTCAGAAAACCCAGGTAGGCTCCAGGTCCTACATAGACATCACTGATGTCTGCCACCATCTAGGTTTGTACAGTCAGAATACCTAGGTGACATGTATAAAGGGTAGCAGAACTTCTCACAAAGTATGAGTGCATAATTATGGTGGCTCCTCCCCATTGTCCCAGACACAACCTCCTACACATATGCACCTAGGGAACCATGCAAAAATACTGCCATACCTTGCTGATGTCATATTTCTGCTGTGCTGCCATGCTATCCTGTGCAAGTGTACTGCTGCCATGTGTCCATAGCATAACCACTCAGACCCCTGAAACAGAAACATACATAGATCTATGATACACCTTTCATTCTATCACACCACCACCAGTCTAACATCATGCACCTAAGAAACATAAGGTTTGCTGTGTAGTCATGACACATGCCAGCACACAGTACCTGTCATGGCCCATGGCACCTGCAGTGGCATAGCAGTACTGCACTACACAACTACATTGAAAGTAATATAGTCACCTTGTGCATCAGATGCATATTTGCATGTCACTGCATCGATTGCATGGATGGCAGGGATGTGGCACAGGTTTCATCACTTGCACAGGGTGTGGTGTGGAGGTGCCAGAGGCCTAGGCTGCGCAATGCAGTTGGCAGCATGTGTGTGAGTCAGGAAGAGGTGCTGGTCAGATGTGCCATGGAGAGGTGCCACATGTGTCTGCTGGTGATTTCCATGTGACAGTGATGTTTGAGGGTGTGCATGTACACAGCCAGTGCTAGCACTACACATATGTATATTGGACAGCTGTGGAACATACATGGTAGAGTGGACAGTTCACTGTCTCTGACCATACCTCTCAACTGTAGAGATTTACAGAATGTCCAGATTTTTGACTCGTATATTTAGTCTGTTTTTCATAAAATTGTGGTTTTCTGGCAAATATGTGGCAAATCATTAAAGACTGAAGTTAGAAAATAATGACAGACATTTGAGTTTCAGACTTCATACCCTTCAGAAAATTCATGCTAATACAAAACCTGTTATTCTATCAACTATCTAAGTTTGTAAGAGCAATATTTAAAAATGGTCACTATTTTTGGGCCTTTGTCCCACTTTTATTTATAGCTTTGTCCAGATTTCTTGCTCTATGAGCTTGAGAGGTACGTCTCTGACCATGAACACAGGACCTTGCTCTGTCAGGAGTGGCACTGGCACCAATACGCCCAAGGTTAGATGTGGTGCTAGTACCAAATGATGACTGCTGTCTGCTGGGGCCCATGTCCCAATGGGACCACCTAGGACCATGTACCCATGGCCTGCCATGTCATGGTGTGGACAGCACACTTCCCTCTGTAGTGCTCGGGGTGCTGCCACTACAAGAGCATGAATGTGCATGGACACATGGTCTCTCAGCAGATGGTGTTGCTGACCTATGTCAACGTACCTGATGCCCTACTCCATACAGATATTCCAGTAAAGACAATTTGTGACCAAAGACAGACACTGTCTCAGCCCACCATATGTCCACTATATCAGTGAAATGATCCATGGCATCACCAGTGTGGTGGAGGCAGTCATGCATGTCAGTCTGTGCTGCATCCATAACCCTGAGCATCCATCTGGTGTTACTTTCAGTACATGCCTGTGCCTCCATGATGGCCTGAAGCATGCAGTGAGTGACCCATGAATTGACACCTCTGACAGGAGGTGGATGAACAGCAGTCCCACTTTGAGCACCCCTGTCAATCTGCCTGTGTGGGACCTCACCAGCTGTCTGGCTATGGCCAATGTCTACACTCACTGATGCTGTAGTTGCCACACTGTCCTGTTCAATGTCGACACCATGTGACTGCCCAATATCTTTGGCCTGTGGGGACTGGGTATGTGTGGGCATACTGACTGTGTGCAGGTCAATGGTGGCAGAAGAGGGTCATTGGTGGCAGAAGAGGGATGTCAACCTCTGGGACAGATTCATCCCCTGACAACCCCACCTGTGCCTCACTATGGCCACCATCATCGTCAGAGCCCAATGGGACACTGACATCAGGTTGTGAGGGGGACAGACTCCAACCCTCTGTTCATCTGTGAGGAGGAAGACAAAATCAGTACATTATTACCTGCACTATTATGTATGGTAATCCACACAGAGTGATACAGATGAGGAGCCACAACTGCATTACCAGTCGCACATCTTCTCATCACTGATCTCATGCAAAACACACAAACACACAACATACACAGACAAGACAGGCCCTTTCTAACATGCACTTCAGCTACATCCAATGAATGTTGCCAGTACACTACACCTGTGGGGTGCACAATATGACAGTGTATGTAATAGAACTACACATAATACCCAGTACACCTATCCTGAAATTAATATGCCTACTGTAGTAGCACTGCTGCAGGTATGTACAATCTCCCTATAATGACTGAACAGGTGTCCTGGAGTCATTGCCTCCTGTATAGCAGGCTGCATATTTCTTCATGACTACAACTGCAAATGTGTTAGCGTTTAGACAGATGCTCAACTGCTCTGATATGAAACATACAACTATTCCACTCTGGCTAAGAATAACAGTTGTGCCTTGGGCTAAATGGCAGTCCTTAACGTTTATATGGTATATATAACCCATAACACAATAGTATCACACTTACCAGGTACATGACAACAGATTCCAGCCACACCTGACATACCTATGAAAATATTAGGGAGAGGGATTGTCAGCAATACCACATGTTGCACTGTTAGAGGGTAAGATGTGCATATATCCACATGTGCAGTAGCTAATGTGATACTGCCTACATGTTGAAATTCTGAGTATGTGTGGACACCTGTGCATTAAAACTAACCACCCCCTCAATGCAGATAGACTTGACACCCACGTACTGGTATGTAGAGCCTGCCACAATGGCTGATACAGTATTACACTGGTGAACAAAGTAAGCTTACCTGGATCCTTCTCTGATGTTGGCACTGTGGCATTCACCTCCAGGATGTATGGGGTGATGGATATCTGGGAGCTGGTGGCTGATTCTAGGTTTTCCAGGAATTCCTCTATGGCTGTGAGTGGTTATTCTGTTGCAGGCCCCCCACCGGTGGCAACACGATCCCTGTCCACAACAGCTGCCCTTTGATGTGTGGCATTGAGCATATCTGTGGCCCTGTGTTGGACCTGCTGTTAGGTCCTGTCCTGATGTCCACTTTGGTTAACCACCCTGATGTTGGTGACCCCTGGAAAGCAAAATGTGATGATGCAGTCTGTGGCCATCCAGGATAACAGCAGCAGTGAATGGGGGATGCCTCCTGTGATACATTTTTCCTTAAAGACAACAAGTGGGGGACACATTACAAGAACAGATACATGGACATCCACTATGTACAGACCCTGCACAACCAATACAGCAAGCACTATCCATCACTCCTCACATGTCATACCCCACAGTCTATTAACATAACACATGTCTGGCTGTCACCAAGATAGTAGCAATACTGGCCATGTCCTTGTGTGCCATGACAGATTTGGCTCAATGTCTATACACCCATCACTGCAGTCTACTGTAGTGTGTCCCCTACGAACATGCTCACACTCATATGTCATACAGCCAGTCGGACAAATAGCTGTATGATATTACAACTATATGGGGACAGTTCAGCAACAGCAGTGTGCAACAATGACAGCAATGCAAACCTGCTGTAGTATATGTTCCCTGTAGGCATCCCACCTTCCCACTACTCAGATGTTTGTGGACTGTAAACATGTGTCTCATGAATGTGTTCCTTTTGTCACAAATTTGTGGATGTCTGACAGATGGTTGACCATTCATTGATGGTTGTTGATGGACACTAGGAAATCTGGCTGTCACATGGCATACTCCTTAGAAAACATGTATGCAGTGGTATCTGTTAGTGTACCAATAGTTTTACATTGTATTGCCAAAATGTATCCCCTGTAACTGAGGATGGGCCTGTGCCCCCCCATTACTTATGGCTATGACTAAATCCCTGCTGTAGGGTGTTGACAGATATGTTAGCCATAGCTCTCAACCAATGAGGGACAAATCTCAACAAAATAGTGACCTAGCCAGGGTACATCAGGGACAGTCAGGGACACCTGTAGAATGCCAGCACTATTTATGTGTGGCATTGACAGACTGAGATGTTGTTAATCATAGTACATCATTTGATGTTACAGGATTGTACACCCTTACCTAGTATCACTATGTCTAACACAGATTCCACTAGCTTTCCTACAACAGCCGACTGTTGTAGGAGGGAGTAACGGGGCAGAGCTGGGATTTGACTCAAAACAGGAACAGTTGAGATGCATGTATGTAGCTGTTGGACAGCAGAGTATCACCAACATGTCAATACCATAGATTATGACAGGCCTACTGTTGTAATCCCTATTCCCCAAACCTCTATCCTGCCATCTACATCCCATTATTTGGGGAAATGTATTACATACCTGGTAGAGTGAAGTACTCCTTTTTTTAAGTGTTTCTCTGCAAATAGCTTACAAATCCATTGTCTGTGTGAGCAAACAACATACAGACCTGTTCCCCATAGGCAGTTGATTGCCTTTTTTAGGTAATGCTCATTAACATGTAATTGCATATGCACCAATCTGTGGCTCAGACTTGCTAATGGCATCCAAAACAGCTGGGTTGCACTTTTATTACCCAGTGACATGGCACCATAGTGCAATATTTAAGGTCTTTATGTATGCCTTGGCCCCTTTCTTAGTCTTTGAATGGACATTAGTGAGGTATGGAGACTGCAGCATCACAGAGGGTAGGTGCAAATACTGTTCACTGTTGAGATTTCTGAGGTTTGTCCACAGTTTTGCATGATATGTTTGGCCATTATCCCATGACATTGTGCAGTGGTAAACATTGGGGGTTGAGGTCAGTAAGGAGAGGGAGACATGTGAATGTCTGATGTCATGCCCATCAGACTATGCATGCTGATGTAGTAGTTGCTATTCTATCAGCTCAATATCTTTGTAGGAGAACTGTGAAACATGTCCTCTCACTGTACCTTTGCCCCCTACCCTTTATGTATGGGTGTGTCTGGATCCCTTGTTCTATGGGGTTGTCAGGTATGGTAGGTCTGTAGAAGCTAGCTTAACAAACAGCTGCATATGTTCCAGGACATAGATTGGGGAGTGTGAACTCTTTGGAGGACAGCAAGCTGTCCGTGTAATTGAGACAGCAGTGTCAGCTGTGTCTTTAAAGCACACCCAGGGTAAGGGTACCCTTTACAGTCCAATCAAGGCATGTGCATAAGGTGCATTTGTTATGTAACACTGCCAATCACAGAATAGTAGGCAGCATATAGTTTGGTTATAGATATATGTGCAGTGTGTCCCTACCTACAGGCCTTTGACTTGCAAACATGGCTAGCAGCTAATGCAGTAGCAGCAACATGTGTGTGTGTGTTTAAATTGCATGACTTAGTCATTACTTACTATGTTCACAAGAATGTAATTGATGTGGAACACACTGGATTCAAACCCAGGACTGTGCGTGGCAAAATATACTACATGCAAGGCATTTAACAGACTGAGCTACTGGTGTAGTGTTTGCATTACAGTCACAGGTACACCGTTTTCCCATTATATGTACTTCCAGTGTGTCAGTGGCAATCAGTATATTTTGCTGGAAACATTTGTTTTAATTCAGAGCTGAGTGACCTAGTGAGATAATGCACTATGCTGTAGTTGACAGGGGCCCGGGTTTGGGCAGGGGTGGTTATTTTGCAGATCTGCCTAACCCTATGAGAAGCACATAAGATCATTACGGCGTTTTTAAGCACATTTAAGCAGGTTTGCATGGGTTTGCACAACATGCCGCATTGTATGCACTACTTAGCTCTGTGCAAACCCGTGCTAAAAAAAATAATAAAGAAAAGAAAAAGGGGGTGATAGGACAGTGATGAAATGGGGGCAAGCAGTGAGAAAACATACTGTAAGGCAGGTAGGGTTGAGCAGTAAGGGTGTAGGAAAGGACCATAGCTTTCTATGTCTTGTACAGCAACAGCTGTGCAGTTTTTACAGACTTTGTATATGAATTTGGGCCCTCAAACCCCAGAGAGAGGGGTGAAGAAAACATAAATGTGTTGTCAAGCCAATTGGACCTAATTAGTTGCGTCCAGTGGACACGTGCAAAATAGAGAGCTATGTATGGGCTGATATATATTTTTTTTTGTGGGACAGATGCCCACTTTTTTTAAGGAGAGAATGGAATGTTGGGGAAAGGATGTAGGTATGTGTGGGGAGATAAGTTGGGTAGGAGAAGTTGCATTTGTAGACAGACAAGACAGCATACAGGGGCAGTGTGTGCACATGAGGGGGGTAAACACCTTGGATGGGGAAGGTGTTGTGGAATCAGAGATGCATGTCCTCCCAGACAGCAGCAGTGTGAATGAGCTCTCCACCCATGAGCAGTCAACACTGCTCTTTCATTGCCCCAAAGGTAGCTGTGCTGGAGGTTGGGTGCCAGGGCTACCAGTCCCCACCAGGTTGTCGAGTCAGCCCTTAATCCAGTACAGTCATTGTTCATAACTCCTGTGCACAATCCTACGCACCATGGCCAGTAGTTGATCTTGGGTGACTACTGCCCCTCTGCCACTGCTCCCACGGGGTGCAGACTCCATCCCCTAAGGTGGTTCCACCCAAAGATGGTGCAGGCCAGCAGAGGGGGCATGACCGGCTTGGGTCCCAAATGTGTTAGGACCCAGTGCCATGGCCGGCTGAGGCAGGGTAGATGGATCAGCGGGAACTGGCTTACCCTGACATGCTGTGGTGATAGAGGTATAACAATGTGTATATGTTAGTTATGAACAAAACGTTTTGTTACTTATAACAGTATGCCAGAACAGTGGAAATAACCCATTAACATATCAATACATATTATATGGAACACAACAATAAATAACATAACAGTCAGTATATTAACAGCATGCCAGCAACAGTTATGGCATAAGGCCAACAACATCGGTAATTAAACAAGATATGTTAATATGCAACCATTGTACTACATAACAATAATAAAACACATGCCCCAAAAAAAAGTTTAGAAAACAACATATGTTAATAGTAAACCATAACCAATGTATAACAATAATACATTTAGATGAAGATAATGGGTAGGGAGAGAGAGAAATACAGTCCATTAGTACCAGTACAGGTGATATAGTTTACAACAGTACTGCTGCTATATACTCTACAGGTCTATCCTTCCTTTATGTTTAACAGTGCCCTATAGCTGCTGTAGTATGTACATACCTCTCAAGCTATCTGCATGAGACAGTTTTGGCCAAGCAGTAACACCTGCAGGTACACATCTACAGAGAGCACTTACATATCAGGTGGACCTATATAATTACCAAGGTGTATTGTGGAATGATCTAGTGTGACTGTGTTATTGACATAATCATATTGAGGATGCATGTCTGACAGAGGGATTACACAACAGCAATTACAGTCCATGACAGTGTGACACTTGAGAGACATGTATGTGTACAGTACAGAGAGTAAAGAACTATCATGCCATCCTTGGCAAGCATGGGGATAGAACTTCAACAAACTTTCACAGACTCTCTAGGCATACAGCCATAACAAGATTACACATTTTATTTATTTTCTTTTTTTTTATTACTGTTCTACTTTTTGCCTTTATTTTATGACGTTTTATCACATTCCTGGTCAATGCTCTTAAAAGTCTGTTACATCTGAACACACACACTATTTACTCATAATAAGGGCTACTTCACACATTTTCCTGTATCTCCTATGGAGAGAACATCTTTCATCAATATAAAACTGATTCAGTAATATTTATTACTACATTGCACTGGATTCGAACCCTGGTCTGTCTGTGGCAAAATGTACTTAAGACAGAGCATTTAACAAACTGAGCTACTGATCCACTGCTAAATACTGACTGAGTGATATTTGCCTAGCACTCACTTGGAAACAAAATATGACCTGATAATAGTACTACAATTTTATACTAGTCTGCAGTGACAGTTGAATACACATGCATGAGATTCATGCATGACAGAGATACTAGGTAAACTATAAATTACTACATCGAGTACAGGTGTACACAATATAGTGTTAGTGGGTGGAAATATCTGTGAAGCCCACAAACTATATTAGATTATTGGGTTGGCTAGCTCACCCATATAGAGTTGCAGATAGTATATTTGCAGTCCACAGCTATTACATTGTCATACTTGCTTGCAGCACCGTACCTCGGAGCATGAATGCATATGGCTAAAATGCAATGGTTAACAGAAGACAAGACAAGCCTAAAATTACTATATACCTTGGGTGTTAATGGTATTGCTTTAGATGTTACTGCAGAACAGATGTCATGATGCATTTCTTGTACTATAGCTCTGAATCTACAGTTATTGCATAGTACTATTTATTACCTATATTTTGAGGCAGGTAGTAGTATTCTTTTGTGTTTTATTTCAGAGCAGTTGTCATAATTCATTTCATGCAAAACAGCCTTAATTACACACATATGGCACAACACAGCTTTATTAGGGGGACCTTCATGCACTTAATAGTATAGTTTTGAGTCTTTATGGCACAACAGTTGATATAGTGCAGGTGTTGCAATACAGCTGTAATTCCACAATAATTGCAGTAGAAACGTTATTTCATTTACATTATCAGGGTTAATGCTTTACACTTCTCTGTTTATTGCACTGTAGTTGTCAGTAGTCACTTATTGCAGTACAGGCCTATGTTCCCATTTATTGCAAAATACAAACCTTTACTGTATGTATCTATTGGCAGTTAATGCTTTACTTTTTCTTGCTTATTTGACTATAGAATGCAAATTAATCTGTACTCATCAGACTCATGATGCAACCTGGCCAAGCGCCCTCATGCTCTTATAGGTTGCGAGCTCTCTCTTCTGCAGCTGTAAGGAGAGAGGCACACTATTATGCATACCTGTATATCCAACATTCAGATTAGGTATTGGTAAAACAATTAATGAAAAAGTCAAATAAAATGCTGCTTCACAGGTAAACGCCCCTGCTCAGAAAAAATATAAAGAGAAGTATAAATGAAGAACTTATACTGAGCAGGAGTGAGAGTGAGAAAATAACAAGAATTGATAAATCCAAGATATAAAAAATCCACGTATTTATTGCAGACAGAAACAAACAGATAAATGCTTTCACTGTATTAGCTTCTTCAGATCCATGAAACAAACACCTAATGCAGACTTATATATTGAAAGCAGACAGACACAATTAAACAATTAACCTATCAAAAAGTTGATTCAATACAGAATTCTATTTAAAGGCATAGCAGATTGCAAAAAACTAAAAATACACACTACAGAAGTATAAATACATAAAATAACTAAAACCTATCATACAATATATGTAGAATATATATATATATATATAAAATAATGAATAGTACATAGAGAAAATTCCATGTATTAAAAACATAAAAACTCTGAGGCATAAGGGCATAAACAAAGGCATACTCATATTAAAAATAAACTACATATAATCACTTGAGATGCCGACGCTGCCTCAGCCTAGGTTTAATGGATGCCCTTTCATTTAAACCTAATCCCCTATCAGCCCTCAATAGTGTTATCCAATCACTCTCATTCCCTTCAGTGTAAGTCCTGATATCACCACCCCTCTGAGTTGGGGTGATAACTTCTAACACTCTAAACAGAAACTTATGGTCATGGCCATGCACGGCCACATGTTTAGCTAAAGCATTATGCAGCGTGCCTTTCCTGATGTGATAGTTGTGCTCCCTCATCCTATCTCTAAGTGGGCGGTTGGTCTTACCAACCTAGAAAGAGGAACACAACTGACATACTGCTAAGTAAACAACATGTACGGTCATACAATTCGCCTCCACTTTAGTATAGAAAACTCTTCGCAAATCAGGATGAAAGAACTCCACATTGCTGTCTATAAAAGAACAAAAATTGCAGTGACCACAGGGTCTAGTACATCCTGCCTTCATAAGATGTTTATCCGGTCTGGGATAGCACAACATTCTTTTCAAATTGTTCTTATTCCTAAAAAGGAAACGTGGAGCTTCACTTACAATCTGCCTAAGGTTATCATCAACCTGCAGGACTCCCCAGAACTTATTAACTATCTCCTTAATTTCAAATTGATCAGACAAAAAAGTAGTAGAAAACTTAACACAGTGATCAATCTTTTTATCCCCAGTGGCACTGGGATAAGTAGGACCAAAGTAAGGGCTGGCTACAGTTAAACGTAGATTGTGTACTTCATCTAGGTGTTGATTGACCTCGTTCACATTATACCCCCTATCTACCAACCTCCTAGTCAAGCTGTCTAATTCATCAACGAACCCTGTATCCATAGGGTTTAACCTGGAGGCCCTAATTGCTTGTCCTCTCATAATATTCCTATGCCTGTTATCCCCGTGATACATGGGCTACCCAAGATACATAAAGACCCTAAATATCCACCCATGAGACCGATTGTCTCTGGTCGTGGCTGGGTAACAGAGCATCTATCTGTCTTCATAGAGAAGCATTTGAGGCAGGTTCTGAACAACAATATCTTTGTCTTACGAGACTCTAAGCAGTTCTTAATTGACCTCTATGAATGTATTAAACAACAAGGAACAATTGCTAACTGTATATTTTTAACTTTCGATGTGCAGTCACTTTTCACAGTTATACCGAATGGAATAGGACTTACCTATGTTTCAGAATATTTAAGGAAACATAGTGGCTACTTAGATGTTAAGACTGACTTGATAACACACTTTTTAGAATTAGTCCTTGAAAATAATTTATTCTTGTTCAAAGATGTTATTTACAGGCAGTGTGATGGCGTAGCTATGGGCACACCTTGTGCGAACAGCTACGCCAATATATTTTTAGCCCATTGGGAGGAACATGTGTTGTTTAGTAAAACATTGTTTATGGAGCATGTAGTATTTTATCGGCGATTTGTGGATGACCTCTTCGTTTTATGGAAAGGGACATTAGCACAATTACAATCTATGTTTACAATGATGAGCACTTTAACTACTTTCCTCAAGTTCACAATGCATTTCTCTGAGCATAAAATTGAGTTTTTGGATTTGTTTATTGAAAGGTTACCTAATGACATCATTAATACAGGGGTATTTTGCAAGGCCTGTCACTGTAATCCGTTACTCATGAGAACAAGCATGCATCCACCATTCATATTTAGGAATATTATGAGAGGACAAGCAATTAGGGCCTCCATGTTAAACCCTATGGATACAGGGTTCGTTGATGAATTAGACAGCTTGACTAGGAGGTTGATAGATAGGGGGTATAATGTGAACGAGGTCAATCAACACCTAGATGAAGTACACAATCTACGTTTAACTGTAGCCAGCACTTACTTTGGACCTACTTATCCCAGTGCCACTGGCTTGCACCTGTCACCACTGGGCTTTTGGATATTGGCAAAGGCTCTTGCCACCCCCATAGTGCCTTTTTTAGGCAAGGCTCAAAAGTCAAACCCACCCCCATAGACAGCACAAGGAACAAGAAACTAAGGGTAATGCTGCTAAACGCCAGAAGTCTTAACCTCAAGATGCACGCACTCGAAGCTCTCCTCAGTATGGAGAACATCGATATCTGTGCAGTGACAGAAACCTGGCTCAAGGCTCCAGAGAGCACCCCAGCACTACCAGGCTATACCTCATATCATGCTTTTCGCCCCAAAACCTGGACCGAACCACAAAAGGAGGGGAGTTTCCATATTTATCAAGGATGGCCGCAGCTCCAGGGTAGTGGCATGGCACGAGGTATCAGAGACCATCCATGTGCAACTAACAGTGGGCAAGACTGCTTTTCAGTTTATAGCATCCTACAGACCACCCTCTCAAAGTCAGGAATCCCATTCGGCTTTCCTGAAAACATTGGAGAACATGAAGATCTCTGAACACCATTATATTGGGCGACTTCAACTACCCAAACATTGACTGGGAGCACTACTCAAGCCCCAGCACCTTAGCCCAAAGATTCCTGGAAATTATAAACTCAAATTCTATGGAACAACTAGTCACCACTCCCACAAGAGGGGACAACATACTAGACCTGATCATTACCAACATGGGGACTCTATGCTCCACACCAGAAGTATATCCCTCATTGGTAAGATCAGACCATAAATTAATTTCACTGGATATCCACATCCCGACCCCACCTCCAGCCCAGAAAACCACAGTGAAAAACTTCTCAAAAGTGAACTTCTCACTTCTCAAAACTGAAGTGGAATCCTTCAAGGCCCCAGGGCCAGTGGAAACTACAGCCCAAACTGCAGAATCCTATATAAATGCATTCTACGGACATCTCCAGGAATGCATGGATCATGCTATCCCAAACAAAACCAAGACCCAATCATCCAAAGGCAGGCGTCCAGTCTGGTGGACCCCTGCCATAAATAAACTGTACAACAGAAGGAGGAAGCTACTACATGATAGAGCAAAATCCCTAATAGGGAAGGCATCTCTGATCAGTACTAGCAAAAAATTACGATCCCTCATAAAATCCTCCAAGGCCAGCTTCGAGAGAAAGATTGCACAGGACACCAAAGACAATCATAAGGCTTTTTTCAGTTATGTTAGAAACCTGGGATGCAACTCCCAGACTTGTTCTGAGTTGATTCTAAATGACAAAAAATACATTGAACCCACAGACATCGCCAATATCCTGGCAGACAGGTTCAGTGCAAACTTCTCCACCCCCCCCCAAAAGAGCAAGTATCTATCCCAGCAGAGGGCTGCCTCCCAAACATCTCAGATGCTCAAGTGAAGGCTGCCCTCTCCAAAGCAAAAAACACTACTTCCATGGGACCAGATGGTGTCCCAGGTTGCATCCTACATGAACTACAAGAGGAACTAATCCCTCAAATAAAACAGCTATACAATCTCAGCCTCACTACAGGATATGTGTCCACAGAATGGCGTACAGCAACAGTGGTCCCACTCCACAAAGGTGGAGCCTCTACGGACCCTGGAAACTATCACCCCATAAGCCTGACTAGCTTAGTCTGCAAGGCTATGGAGAGGATCATCATGGAGCTCATAAACAAAGACATTGGAGACCTACAGACACTAGACCCTACCCAGTTCAGCTTTGTCAAGGGCAGATCCTGCCTTTTGAACCTGGCTGACTTCTTTGAAACAGTCACCAAAGCCATAGATGAAGGGAAGGTAGTCCACACAGCCTATCTGGACCTTGCAAAGGCATTTGACACAATACCCCACTCTGGCATCATAGATAAGCTATCCAGCTTAAATATAAACCCCTATGTCACAAGATGGGTCACAAACTGGCTCAAAGACAGAACTCACAGAGTGAGAGTTGCTGGAGCCATGTCAGACTCGAAACCGGAAACAAGTGGTGTCCCACAGGTTTCTGTCCTGGGACCACTCTTGTTCGGTATATACTTTTCCGAGGTACAGGCAAACGTGGGAGGACTATGGCTCACCAAGTTCGCAGACGACTGCAAACTGGGCACCATAATCAACTCTCCAGCTGACACAGACATCCTTCAAAAAGGTCTCACAGAGACAGATAACTGGTGTCAGAGCCATGGTTTAAAGCTAAATGCCAAAAAATGTATAGTCATACCCTTTGGCAAAAACAATGTGCCCACAAATTACCACATAGGCGGAAACCCATTAAGTACAGAGAAAGTTATTAGGGACCTGGGGACCCAAGTTGATAGCAATCTCTCCTTTGAAAACCACATTGCCAAAGTGGTTAGAAAGACCTTCTACATAGCCCACCTCATCACGAAGGGTTTCACATCTAGATCAAGAGAGGTAATCGTGCCCCTTTATTCATCCCTCATCAGCCCCATCATAGAATACAATGCCCCTTTTGGGATGTACCTTACCCGACACCTGCAGCAATTAGAAAGACCCCAAAAGTATCTCACCAAGAGGATCAAGGGTCTCAAACAGATGCCATATGCTGCTCGGTTAAAAAATCTCCAGCTCTATTCAGTTGCATACCGCCTACTTCAAGGCGATCTATGCCTGACATACAAAGCTATGTCAAATCCAAAATTAATGGACATGCTCCACCTCAGTAAATCTAAATCCCTGAGAGCCACACGCTCGAGGGACTTGAACCTCAGCACAGAAATAAATAGAACTTGCTGGAGGGACAGGTTCATAACCCAGAAGCTCCCTTCGCTCTGGAATAGAATTCCAGTTCATGTGAGGCAGAGCACCTCACTAAATCTCTTCAAGAAGAATCTCGATAAGTGGATGGGGGATCGTAGGTTTGTCCCAGGGATTACTCCCGTGTCACTATTAGACAGAGGCACAGTAAACTAAACCTTAAAAAGGGCACAGTATACTCAAATCAAGGGGTGGCGTAAGCCATACAGAATTGGGCTAGGCTTATAATTGCCCCAGGGCAGATAGCCTAGTATGAACCTATGAACCTATGAACCTATAAAAAGATTGATCACTGTGTTAAGTTTTCTACTACTTTTTCGTCTGATCAATTTGAAATTAAGGAGATAGTTAGTAAGTTCTGGGGAGTCCTGCAGGTCGATGATGACCTTAGGCAGCTTGTAGGTGAAGCTCCTCGTTTCCTTTTTAGGAATAAGAACAATATGAAAAGGATGTTGTGCTATCCCAGACCGGATAAACATCTTATGAAGGCAGGATGTACTAGACCCTGTGGTCACTGCAATTTTTGCTCTTTTATAGACAGCAATGTGGAGTTCTTTCATCCTGATTTGTGAAGAGTTTTCTATACTAAAGTGGAGGCGAATTGTATGACCGTACATGTTGTTTACTTAGCAGTATGTCAGTTGTGTTCCTCTTTCTACGTTGGTAAGACCAACCGCCCACTTAGAGATAGGATGAGGGAGCACAACTTTCACATCAGGAAAGGCACGCTGCATAATGCTTTAGCTAAACATGTGGCCGTGCATGGCCATGACCATAAGTTTCTGTTTAGAGTGTTAGAAGTTATCACCCCAACTCAGAGGGGTGGTGATATCAGGACTTACACTGAAGGGAATGAGAGTGATTGGATAACACTATTGAGGGCTGATAATGGATTAGGTTTAAATGAAAGGGCATCCATTAAACCTAGGCTGAGGCAGCGTCGGCATGTCAAGTGATTATATGTAGTTTATTTTTAATATGAGTATGCCTTTGTTTATACCCTTATGCCTCAGAGTTTTTATGTTTTTAATACATGGAATTTTCTCTATGTACTATTCATTATTTTTTATATATATATTTTCTACATATATTGTATGATAGGTTTTAGTTATTTTATGTATTTATACTTCTGTAGTGTGTATCTTTAGTTTTTTGCAATCTGCTATGCCTTTAAATAGAATCCTGTATTGAATCAACTTTTTGATAGGTTAATTGTTTAATTGTATCTGTCTGCTTTCAATATATAAGTCTGCATTAGGTGTTTGTTTCATGGATCTGAAGAAGCTAATACAGTGAAAGCATTTATCCGTTTGTTTCTGTCTGCAATAAATATGTGGATTTTTTATATTTTGGATTTATCAGTTCTTGTTATTTTCTCACTCTCACTCCTGCTCAGTATAAGTTCTTCATTGGTAAAACAATGCTAACAGTACTTACAAACTTGAGGGGCATTCCCAGCCTGAACATCTCAGACCCAAGTGTCCAGAAGATCCCCTTTTCGATGCTTCAGGTCATCACAGTGGTGATGGACCTGCTCACCTGTGTGGGGGATACCTGTAGCAGTGATGAGATCATGTGCTAGCCAGTTCCAGGCCTCTGCCTTGCACTTTGAGCCCTGGAAATGCCCCTGCAACAGCCGGCCTTCATGGTCTTTCACCAAGAGTCCAGTCATGATCCTGGACTCTTGAATGCCCCACTACTGCTTCTGGAAGTGTGCACCCACCCCAATGCCTGCCGTAGTTCCTGCACAGTTCAAACTCCAGCTGGTTATGCAAAATTCCCACCTGTTCTGCTTAATATAGCCTGTTTTCCCACCCTTACATGCCACTGGGCAATTTTTAAAAATGTGGTACATTGCCTGGCACCAGGCAAACTAGTGCAGCTGAGCTGAGCAGTGCTTAAACTGGCAATGCTTAGCAATGTTTAGCAGTGCACAAACCACCTAAGTACAGCCAGCGGTAACAAGCACTGCCAAGCAGTGCCTAAACAGGTTGTTTAAGCAGTGCTTATCATGGCTTAGCAAGGCTTATTGGAGTTTAGCTGAGCGCAGCAGATCATGATTTAAAAATAATTGGCATAATTTATATTTAGAAAATAATTGCTTAATTTCCCTTCTATGTATTCAAGCTTTGCACCTACTGCACATAAAGCCGTAACTCTGTCCTGTTGGCTATGTGAATATTTGGAATGCTGCTATAATTTTACATATACCTCTGAGCCACATTTAAGCACTGTTAAGAACTGCACTGTGCCATGCAAACCCGCTAAGCAATGCTTAAACTTGACCTTTGAATCAAAAATTGAATGCAACCAATTTCTATTTTAAGATGTCTGGCATGTGTCAATTGCTGACTCCTGCGCTGCTCCACACAAACTTTAAAAAAAAATATATATATATATATATATATATATATATATATATATATATATATATATATATTAATACAGTGCTATCATGCACTTGGACAGTACATAGGGTGTGTTACTCGACTACAACACAGTCAGTGACACACTCCCTACACTGATTCAGTAACCGTGTTCCACAACTCTCCCTTGGCAACATTCCCATCATTAATATGCATGGTGCCCTAATGAGGGGTGAACCACAAACACAGTAACTTCCATGTAGGCTCTAAACTATGACTATACATAATTTATTAAATCTGGGGATAATGAAAATGACAGTTTTTAAAGGAAACCACACTCTTTTTTTTTCTTGTTAGAGTTTTATATATATATATATATATATATATATATATATATATATATATATATATATATATATATATACACACATTTATATTACATGTAATAAATATATATGGATTCTCTTCACAAGCTTGAAGTTCCAAAACTTCGAACTGCAAATGGTCGTGGCCAGAAGATCGAAATTTTGAAACTTGGAACATTTTGAATGGATATTGACGTACAGCACAGAACAGGAACTTTGACATTTTCCTCACTGTAGCATGATCTCAAAGTTGGTATATTTATTTAGCAGGGGGGTGGGGGGTGCAGGGGGGTTTGCCCTTTTGCAAAAATATAAAAAAGTGTTTTTTTTGTTTTTATTTTTTTCATTACAATTTCAAAGTTTCAAAACATCGATCTTATGGTCTCGACCATTTGCAGTTCGAAGTTTTGAAACTTCGAGCTTATAGGTTTATAGGTTCATAGGTAGGTACTAGACTATCAGCGCTAGGGCCTATACAAGCCTAGCCATAACAATTCCCTGGCTATTGCTTCCCACAAATATTTACTTTCCTGGACCCCTGTCTTGCAGGGCTACTGATGTGATCCAGGGGTGAATTTCCTATCTCCCATCCAATCGTCGAGGTTCCTCTTGAAGAGGGCCATTGAGGCACTCTGTCTGACATGTATGGGCAGCCTGTTCCAGAGTATGGGGAGTCTCTGGGTCAGAAACCCATCCCTCCAGCATGTTCTATTCATCGTTATGACAAGGATAATATCCCTGGAGCATTTGGCTTGTAGGGATTGGGATTTCTTTAAGTGTAGCTTGTCCAACAACTCTGGGTTTAACATGACCTTGTATGTTAGGCAGAGATTGCCTCTGAGTAGGCGATATGCGACAGAGTATAGCTGGAGTTTCTTTAGATGGTCAGCATAAGGCACCTGCTTTAGGCCTGTGATTCTTTTCGTGAGGTATTTCTGCAGCCTTTCTAGTTGTTGCAGATGTCTTGTGAGGTACATACCAAATGGGGCATTGTATTCTATAAAGGGTCTAATTAGGGATGATTACAGAGGGACAATGACCTCCTTTTTTCTGGATGAAAATCCCTTAGTGATGAGGTGTGCCACTTAGAAGGCTTTTCTAAATGTTGTGGCTATGTGATTATCAAAGGTGATATCAAAAAGAAAAATAACTAGAGACTTGCATGATTATGCTAATAATAAGGCATACCCACCCCCACCAAGGGTATCGCATGCCCAAGTTGCTCCAGGTAATATAACTAAAGATGGATCTCAGAGTGGGACTGAAACAACTAATCAATTGACTGATAGTGAGGCTGCAAATACACAAGCTTTACGTTGTGGTGAAAGAATAATAAACAATAGAGCCCAAGAAAATAGAGGGGGACAAGAGCAGCATAATAGAAATAATCAGAACAATCAGCAGGATTTTCAAAGAGACCGAACAACAAGGTACAACAACCAGAACAGCAACAGGAACCAGGGTCAGAGGAAGAACCGCCACAACCAGTGAAGGAGATGTTAGTGGTGGAACAAGAAGGACCACAAATCCTTCTTAGTACACAAGGGGACTTCAGTTTTAACAATTGAGCAGGAGATGGTTGATTTCTTTGCTAAAGGATTGTCATTTGTCCCAGACAGAAATGTAGATGTAGCTAGAGCTATCATCGAACTTAAGCTGTTTGTACGTAAATTAAATTTAGTCTCATTAATGGGTACAAATACTTCACTGACTAATACCCTGAGGGTATCTAGTGTGTTTAACCCTCCTTTGCATGGGTCATTAAGCACCTTCGAAAAAATGTACGAAACGGATTTAAGAGTTATGCCAGGTGGGGTACACACTGGAGCAAGTAATAAAAGGAACATCACCAAGAGGGAAATTGAATTCATTGATCTAATAAATCAATGTAATATCAGGGTAATGAAACATGATAAAGGTGGGGGCTTGGTCTTTATGGACCAAAGCGAGTACAATAGAAGAATGGACGAATATTTATCCACAAACATATACAAACATGTTAGTATCAATGAAAATAATGTGGTCTATAAAAGAATTAAGGGCATGATAGACAACTTATTCTTGGAAGAGGTGATAAATATAGACATGCATCAGTATTTAACAATGGCTGCCCCAAAAATGCCAGTGCTGTTTGGGTCCCCAAAGTTACACAAAAGTTATGTGAACCCACCATTTAGACCTATAGTTGATGGGAGGGGATCTATATCATATGCATGTGCTAAATGCATTGATAGCATCCTCAAACCACTCATTAAGGATGAGCCCCAAATTTGCAGGGATTCCTGGAGCTTTCTAGAGAGCGTCAATAAGCTTGAATATAATGAAAATCATATCTTTCTCACAAGTGATGTGAAAGATTTATATACGGTGATACCACAGGCTTTGGGAATAGCATGGGCCAGAGAATTTATGTTTGCAAAAAAAGTGGATGATAATAATATTAACTTGGTAGAAACACTATTGGAACTAGTTCTAGCCAATAACTATATGATGTTCAATGGCCAGTTTTATCTACAAACCACAGGAGTGGCTATGGGTCACCCTGTGGTGGTAGTTTTGCAAGCTGTGTAATGGCACAATGGGAGCGGTCTCTATTGTTTAACAATGAAATGTTTCAGCAAAATGTCGTATGGTATACTAGGTACCAGGACGACATGTGTCTAATATGGAAAGGGGCAGCAAGCCTAATTGAGGCTTTCATCTCTAACATAACAAGTATGACAGAATTTTTGGAATTTACATACAATGTTGGATATGATAGCATTAACTTCCTTGATGTTACATTGATCAAGGATAAGATTAATGCTAAATATAAAACTGTAATTTATTGGAAACCTACTTATTTGAATAGTTTTTTACATTTTTCCAGTTGCCATCCCTACCATCAGAAAAAGGCTGTGGTTAAGGGACAGATGGTTAGGGCAGCAAGGATGGTTTCAGATAATACTGATTTTATGGAGGAATGTGAACTTTAGAAAACAATATTCATTAGTAGAGGCTATCCGGAAATATTTATTAATGAAATTATGGTTGAGGTGAAAGCCAAGAGAAGATCAGGACATTTTAGTCCCCTATTAAATAATAATAACAACAGTATTTACACTGTAAATTCTGTGTACGAGAGCATTAATTTGACAACACAAGCTCACAGTTTGAGTCTCAATTTGTTATTTACATATTCTGCAGATCATAAAAGGATAAAAGAAATTTTTGTTAAAAATTGGTCTATCATTTTGGAAGATAGCGGGTTGAGCAAGAAATTGGGCTCTAACCCGAGTTTTACGTATAGAAAAGGGCCAAACTTGAAGTGCCTCTTAGAGAAAAAGAAGAGTAATAAGAAAACTCTGTGGGTGAGAAAGTGTGGGGCCTGCGTGCAATGCAAATTTATAAAACCGGGCAAACAGGTAATAATCAGGGGCAAGCCATATACCATTAATGGAACATTTAATTGTGACTCTAAGGGGGTCGTGTATCTTGCAACTTGTGAGTTGTGTACATCATATTATATTGGAAAAACAGAGAGAAAACTTAGGCAAAGAATCTATGAGCACCAATATTGCATTAATAGTGGTGATAGCCTAAATGCTCTCGCTAAACATGTTAATGAAAACCCCGACCATAGGTTTTTATATACTGTAATACAGCAAATCTAATTTGATTTGAGAGGGGGGCCATGGCAGCTGAAGCTAGAGGAGAACGAGCTGATGTGGCAGATCAGAACCGTAGCATATATACTGCCAGGCTTAAACAAGTATGGATCAATTAAAAGTGTTTTGAAGCTTAACGCTTTAAGTAGATGATATAAAGAATTTATAATGTGTAGTTTTACTAGAGTGTATTTAGTAATTGTAGTAGTTTTAAGTGTATAATCAAATTATTTCATAAAACAATTGAAATATATATAAAAAACTATTTTCATATTTCATATAACAGTAGCTTGGGATGAAATCTAGGCTACAATAAGTGGTATTGTCTGACTAGATAGGTGTATATAATATTTCGATTTAGGTAAGGCTGCACAATGATTTAGCTACTTGGAAATGATTCTGGTTTCACAAAACATACATATATACATATATGCAAAGAAGTTTTTATATATACACAAAAAGTTCATAAAGGCTGTTAGTTATTCTAAGCTATTTCATGTTATTCTAATCAGTTATTATTATTTAACCATTGATATGGATTTATAGGTTTTAGTATTTTAAGGATGTGACTACCTGTTAAGCAAAATATGGTTTTATATGTTTAAATGTATATAGTTAACTAAATAGTGGAAGCATATATTTTTTAGTTTATAGTTAGGTAGCTAGTTTCTCTTTAAGAATTCAATTGGATAGGATAATTGAATTATTACTTATTGGGTTTGTATAAAAGATGTGTTTTTTTGAAGATTTCTTGTCTGAAGAAGTTGGGGCAGAGACCCCTTCGAAAGCGCTTACAAGTATAATAAAATTTGTTATTTGATACTTGGTTATTGAGTCACGCTCTACTATTGGTGGCTTTTGTTTTGGAGTGTTGAATTTTTTACAGAGATTATCAAAGGTGAGACCACTGTCCACCTGTGCCCTAGGCCTCTTATCACACTTTCGGTGTTTAGTGTACTGCCACCTATGTAGTAATTCACGGGTACATGTTTTTTCCCAAAGGGGATAACTATACATTTCCTGGTATTGAGCTTGAGCCCATGGCTCTGGCACCAGGCATCTGTTTCAGTAAGGCCCTTTTGTAGAGTATCCAAATCATTTGGGGATTCAATAATGGCTCCCATCTTGCAGTCATCTGCGAACTTTGTAAGCCAGAGTCCCTTAGTGTTGGCCTGTACTTCAGAGAAGTAGATGCCAAACAAGAGTGGTCCCAGGACAGAACCCTGTGGTATACCACTTGTCACTTGTTTGGAGCTGGATTTGGAGTGGGCTACGTTTACAATGTGTGTTCTGTCAATAAGTCAGTTTGCAACCCATCAAGTGACATAGGGATTAATGCCCAGCTTAGTAAGTTTATCTATGATTCCAGAATGGGGGATAGTGTTGAAAACCTTGGCGAGGTCAAAGTAGGCTGTGTAAACCACCTTACCCTCGTCCACGGCTCTGGAGACTGATTTGAAGAAGCTGATCAAGTTCAGGAGGCAAGATTGGCCCATCACGAACCCAAACTGGGTGGCCTCCCATGTTTGAAGGTTGCCAGTGTCTTTGTTTATAAGTTCCATGATAATACGTTCCATGGCCTTGCAGATCAGGCTCATCAGACTGATGGGACTGTAGTTAGTGAGATCCAAAGTTGATCCCCCCTTGTGAAGTGGGATGACTGTAGCTGTGCATCACTCTGTGGGCATGAAGCCTGAGGTGAGGCTGTCATTAAACATGACACATAGGTGAGGTGCCAGATCACTTTGTAGTTCATGCAGTACACAGCCCGGGATGTTGTCTGGTCCCATGGATGCTGTATTCTTGGCTTTGGAGAGTGCAGTTTTTACCTGAGTGTCCTTGATTACCAGAATTTGGCATTCTTTTGGTATTGAAATGAACCCTTTAGGGGGTGAGAGTGGGGTGAAGCTGGCACTGAATCTATCTGCCAGCATATTGGTAATATCCTTGAGATCAGTATATCTAGTGCCATTCTGCTGTAGCTCAGAGCAGATCTGAGTATTGCCATTTAGATTCTTGACATAGCTATAGAATACCTTGTGGTTGTCTTTGGAATCTTTGGCAATTTTGTTTTCATAACTAGCTTTGGAAGATTTTATGAGGGATCTCAGCTTTCTACTGAGGCTGGTGAGGAAGTTTTTTGAATCCTGGGTTCTTCCTCTTATAGGTTCATAGGTTCATAGGTTGGTACTAGGCTATCGGTCCTAGGGCCTATACAAGCCTAGCCATAACAATTCCCTGGCTATTTCTTCCCACACTGTTTACTTCCCTGGACCCCTGTCTAGCAGGGTGACTGGCATGATCCCCGGGATGACTTTCCTTTCTTCCATCTAATCATCAAGGTTCCTTTTGAAGAGGGCCAAAGAGGTGCTCTGCTTGACATGTATGGGCAGTCTATTCCAGTGTCTGGGGAGTCTCTGGGTCAGGAACCTATCCCTCCAGCACGTTTTGTTTATTGTGATGACAAGGTTTAGATCCCTGGAGCATGTGGCTCTGAGGGATTGGGATTTCTTTAAGTATAGCATGTCCAACAGCTCTGGGTTTGACATGGCCTTGTATGTTAAGCAGAGATTACCTCTGAGAAGACGATATGCGACAGAGTATAGCTGGAGTTTTTTAAGGTGGTCAGCATAGGGCATCTGCTTTAGGCCTGTGATTCTTTTAGTGAGGTATTTCTGTGGCCTTTCTAGTTGTTGCAGATGTTTTGAGAGGTACATACCAAATGGGGCATTGTATTCTATAATGGGTCTAATGAGGGATGAGTACAGTGGGACAATGACCTCCTTTTTTTCTGGATGAAAAGCCCTTAGTGATGAGGTGTGCAACATAGAAGGATTTCCTGACTGTTGTGGCTATGTGGTTATTGAAGGTGAGACCACTGTCCACCTGTGTCCCTAAGTCCCTTATCACACTTTCAGTGTTTAGTTTACTGCAACCTATGTGGTAATTCACTGGTACATGCTTTTTCCCCAAGGGGATAACTATACATTTCTTGGCATTGAGCTTGAGCCCATGGCTCTGGCACCAAGCATCTGTTTCTGTAAGGCCATTTTGTAGAGCATCCACATTATTTGGGGATCCCATAATGGTTCCCAGTTTGCAGTCATCTGCAAACTTTGTTAGCCAGAGTCCCTTAGTGTTGGCCTGTACTTCAGAGAAGTAGATGCCAAACAAGAGAGGTCCTAGGACTGAACCCTAAGGTACTCCACTTGTCACTTGTCTGGAGCTGGATTTGGAGTCAGCTACGTTTACAGTGTGGGTTCTGTCAGTAAGCCAGTTGGCAACCTATCGAGTGATGTAGGGATTAATGCCCAGCTTAGTAAGTTTATCTATGATTCCAGAGTGGGGGATGGTGTCAAAGGCCTTGGCGAGGTCCAGATAGGCTGTGTGGACTGCCTTACCCTCATCCACAGCTTTGCAGACTGATTTGAAGAAGTCAGTCAGGTTCAGGAGACAAGATCGGCCCTTCACGAATGCAAACTGGGTGGGTTCCAGTGTTTTAAGGTTGCCATTTGACATTGTAAGAGAATGTTATTTTAGGTGAACACTTATAAGGTGGAAACTCAAATTATCAAAAAATTTTGTTCGGCCAACACTGTTCCTCTAGGGCCATAGTGAATATGTATGTGCAACACACATAACGCATAAGTTAACCCCCATAACTCACATTCATTCTAAATTTTAAAGTAAATAAATGGAACTTATTCATGAATAAGTGAGTGCATTTTTAAATTAGATAAATCCACCCTAGTGAACCCCATTTGTTAAATACACACTGACTGCTTTACACTTTCATCAGCATTGTAACGGCCCATACAAAGTAAAGTGAGTGACTAAGTGCATTTTACAGCACTAATACGTAATTACAGCTTACAGGTGCAGTAAATAAAAGTTTTGTAGGAATCTATCTGTTACAACTACGTCTTTAATTATATTACTATTTTGTAGTGGTAATATTAAATATTATTGAAACCTATTACTTTTACTTAGCGTACTTGAAGAAAAGTATAAAGAATATCAACGTGTTTATGTCAGCCATTGCATTTGCATGTGTTGGCCAACTATGCTTTTTCGAAATGACAGATTTAGACATTTAGAGTTTTCGGTTATAAGAACGTTCGCTTAAAAGGTGTCGATAAAGACATACTCGACATTTTAAGTGTTAGTTCTTATAATATAGACCCAATCCAAGTTCATTCCATTTTGGACAAAAACTACACCAATAGCTGCTTCCATGGATTAGAGGAATGAAGCCCTGACTGCAGCCCAGACAGCTCATGTTTATTTAGCAGCATGAGGGTTTAAGGGACAGGGCAGGGGAGGATGAACTTAAATGACTGATGCCAACATTCTCATCATCAGGGGATGAAGGTTGGGGGATCAGTGTGTTTGGAGACACATGTCTGTGTTTGGATTTATCACCCAATTGCAATGGCTGGGTTTGCTGTTACAGTAAATGCAGAACTCTCCTTTGCAGTGCCAGTGAATTAGGGAGGCATATATGAGACCAAACATGCCTCATTCTCCTCCTCCCAACCAGATGGCATTTGCAAAGTCAGCAAGTCACCTGTGGGAGAGATGTGCAGACCATCCTTCAGGATCTAAAGCTGAACTATGACCTAGTAACTGACTGCCCTTAGAGAAGGAATGAATGGGAAAATTAGGCTTTCTGGATAGGAATGAATGGGTTGCAGGGCTTTCAGCTAGTCCAGGAATGCTTGATCCTTGCCCTTAGGGCCTGAATTGGTTAAATGGGTGTACGTACAGGAGTTAGACAGGTCTCAGAGAGGTGGCTTTGGAGGAAAAAAAACTACAACAAGCAAAATTTAAATTACTTGATTGTCACTCTTACTACTTCTGTCTCAGAAACAGTTTATTTAGGTACTTTTTTGTATGGGTGGATTCACCTCTAACATCTTCACACCACTCTGGCAAGTTCTTAATATTTTTAAATAGTTAATTGAAATTAATTTTAAAGATACTAACATGTATAACATACAATATTTCAGTATACTAGTCATATAATAGAATTCAGATTCTGAACAGTGATTAAAATGCTGAGAACTAATTACTCAGTTGTGTTCAAAAATGTAAAATATTGAAATCCTATCTAAATCTAAACTAAACTAAAAACTTATTACTATATGTAAAGTGTGTTTGAATTTTTACATTAAATTAAAAAATATCCATAGGGTTGAATTACTTATCAAACATTTTATAACAATGTAGCCCAAGTTACTCCAAGGATGGTACAGACATCATCACATAGTATTATCTTTATAATTATCCAACAATAGAGGCAATTATGGTGAAACATTATAATTAATAGTTGTCTCTGGAGATCTCATATGACCAGCATTAATTTCATTTATGTCTGCACTAATGATTTTTTTAAGAACTTGGAAACACATTTTTGTCCGGTTTATGTTCAACTGATAAAATATACCAGAGGAACGATAACTGACCCTTACTTATACCAATTGGATTTGGAAGATTAAGTTAAACTAAGGGAGGCTGTCATAGACCCATGCATAACATAAAAAAGTGAATAGAGCTGCTACACCTGTATGTAAATCAGCAAAGTATAATTGAGGGGCAGTGTTTTCAGAAATTCTCAGCCTTCTGAGGGAACACCCAGTATATTTTTGCCTACCTACAACTGTGTAAATTGAGATGGAAAGGCTGTACTTTTATGTGGAAAAGTCCCGTATGTTGTGCACATGTACCACAGGTATATAAATTCATGAAAAGTTTTGACTATTTTCAGTAGGAGGCAGAGAACATGGAGCTGTGTGGATCTCCTAAGATCTTTAATGAGAATTTCCACTGATTATGGTTCACTGCCACTGGCTAGCAACTTATCAAAATGTTTTGTAGGCTTGAATTCACTCTGAATGTCTTGTTACATGGGCAGCTTCTGTTGGGTTTTATAAGGGTGGAAAAGGGGCAGATAGGAAAGGGAAAATGGGGAGAATACAAACAGGGCACATTAAGAGGGAGGCGGTGGGAAAGAATGGGTATATATATATATATATATATATATATATATATATATATATATATATGTGTGTGTGTGTAGTTATATATAAGTATAGATATATAACAGAATTTGGGGAAGTAAGGAAGAGGGGTTGAGTGTATAGGTTGGAGGGTAAGAGAAGAGATAAGGACAGGCAGGAACACTATATTGACCTGACACATGGAAAGAGAGACAAGACATACATACAGATGGTGTACAGACACAAAAGGATAGGGAAAAGGGGGTTCCCTATTAGAAGACCGAGGACACATTCTTTCAAATGTGTCTTGGTCGAACTCAAAAGAATGAAATGGCAAAATATCGAAGCGATTTTTCAGCGAATTCTTTCCCTGGGAAAGAATTTGTTTGGCCACTTCGTTACTTTGCCACTTTCGACACTGTAGTGCGGTCTCGGAGTTGGTATATTTAAGTAGGGGGGGGGCAAAGCCCCCCCCCCCACTTAATGTAATGTTTGAAGTGTTTTTTTTTTTTTGGAACAGCGATTTTTTTCCCTAGGAAAAAAAATCACTGTTCTGACAGTTCAAAATTGTAAGCTTTCGCTTATATAGGGTTGATTAATCACCGTTCACTTTTTTAAGCATTCAGTGATCTAATATAGACCTGAAAAGGTCCATACACTTGGTTTCATCATGTCTAGAGAACCTGAAATATTTATTTGTTTGTTTTGTTTGTTTATTTTGGTTTTTCTTCATCAAGAAAGTCCATCTGGAAACTAAAATACTCATTTTCAGCTGAAGCCTGGAGAAAAAGCTCTAAAACAAGGGTAGAAATAAATTTTTGACAATTCAAAAGAAAAACAGTCAACAAACATTATTTTCTAAGTATTTCAAAGCAATTGGTCAGCAAACGTTATATACAAAGCATATCAGATTAAGGAAATACACATTTTCAAGACATTATAAGTAGAATCAAAAATACTATATTAATATACTTGTATAGCTTCCATAGTGGACAGAGTTAGGAATGCATACTTCAAACTGTAGGTATGGTACAGTTGCATAGTTTATTAGTTGTCAGGTGATATTTTAGGGTAGATTTGGATTGTTCCAGGTTATTCAAAACCTGTCGTGGTTTGGAAGTTTGTTCTATTTTTTGGAGATAGCAATGGCGAATAATGAGTCACTGTAATATTTATTAGATTTATTAGCAAAAGTAGGTTTAAGTTCTGAAGATCTTAGGGTTCTATTTGATACATGCCATTGAATGAGATTTGACAAGAGTGTGTTTTAAGTGGATGGTGAATTATTTTGTGTGCTGTATGTAAATGTGACAGGGTAATGTGCTGAGGAAGTTTAAGCCAGTTGAGGGTACTGAGTGCCGTGCTGTGATGGGAGTGATTTGGGAGATTGTAGGCGAATTTGCTAATTATGCTGTTGGTGCTTTTTACTGTGTGTTTGGTGGGAGAGTTGAGATTTGTGAACATTGAGGTATATAGGAGGGTAAGAAGAACAGGGGAGGTGGCAGCCATTTTTTTACTATGATCACTTAGCATGTGCTGTGCTCTGTAAAGAGAGCTTAGTTTGCAGTGTGTCTTTTTGACTACAGTGTCAATGTGCAGATCTAATTTTAACTTATCAATGATAACTCCTAGTAATTTTATGTTGTGGCGTTTTTAATTTTTGTGTTGTTTGACAAGATAATAAGGTCAGTGTTGTTTTGATTTGTATTTTTAGAAAGGAATAGGATTAGTTTGGTTTAATTTGGGTTTAAGAGCAATTGAGATTTATTTAGCCAGTCTTCTATAGAGGTGAACGCTTCTCTTGTGATGATTTTTAAGGTTGGAAGATTTGGGGCTTAACAAACTAAATCTGAGTCATCGGCATGTTGTATTATTGTGATGTATTTTGATTCCTTGTGCATGCCATTAATGAAGACATTGAAACGTGGTAGCCCAAATATGGAGCCTTGGGGGACTCTGACATTGATTGGAAGGAAGGTGGAGTGGCAATCATTCCATTTTGCAGTCAGGGCATGATTGTTTAGGTAGCTAGTGAACTAGCTAATTGGGGGGGGGTTGGGAGGCCTGTAACATTTAGTCTTTGGAGGATTAGTTGAAAAGGTGGAGACAAATTTATCTGAGCTTTTATTTTGATGAATGATATCTAGAAAATGTAGCCAGGCAGGGGAAGGCAATTTCAGCTTCTCTGGTTGGGTTGAAAGCCACATTAGACAGGATAAAGTAATAGATTTTAAAGTATAAAGGCTTGGAGTTGCTGATGTATGATTTTTTCAAGTACTTAGGAGAGGGGAGGAAGGATTCCTGTAGGGTAATAGTTTGTCAGTTCGGTTGATGTGCCAGCTTTGCATAATGGGATTATGAAGGAAGGTTTCCACAGGGATGGGATGTAGTTTTCTGTAATGGATTTACTAATTAATATAGATCCTGGGTAGTAGATGATGTCAGCATCTATACTGAGGTATTCGGATGGCAGGTTGTCAGGAGCTGGTGTTGTGGGTTTCAGTTTTTTAGCAAAAGTTTTGATAGTATCAGTCTGGATGGTTGTTAGGTTGAGTTGGGGTGTGTTGCTATGGCCAGGTGGGTGGTTAGATGGGATGGGTATAGATTGTTATTGTTTGAGTTAAGTAGAGTACTGGATATGAAGAGTTTGTTGAAGTTCTCTGCAATATCCCTGCTGATCTCAGATAAGAAAGGATTTGAAGTGGCTTTCCTGTCTGGTTTAAGAGGTTGTTTAAATTTTGCCAAAATCTTTTTGGGAGGTGGGGTTGTATGTATGGTCTGTTTTGTGGAGAAGAAGTTATTTTTATCTTAATGAACTTGTACCTTGGTGTGGTTTCTGAGGCCCTGATATTGTTTCCAGGTTTTGTCTCTGTCTCTAGTGAGTTGTTCAGTTTGTTGAGTTAGCCGTGGGGCAGAATATTCATAAAACAGGTTTTGAAATCTTAAGTATATTACCATGTATTTCTACAGCATCTTTTCCTTGTAACTGTATTCTGATGAAGGTCTTTGCCTCATTAAAGGATGAAAGCACTTAATACCAGTTTCGTCTAGTGTGTATTTCTTTATTTTTGCCGCAGTGAGGAGTTCGTTTTAATTTGTTTTGAAATCTTGTAAGTGTGTTTCTTTAAAGGTTTTTAATTGATTAATTGATGCTGTAGGTCATGTCTTAATGTTTTTGTACTTAAATGACTTTTGTAGACAATGATTATTTAATAGGCTTCAAAGGTGACATGTTACATGGGAGCTAGACAAATGATAGTTTATTTCCCAGTCACCTGGTGTTTTTTTATGTAAACATAGTTTTATTTTTTTTCTTCTGAGTGATAAATATATGAACCTCAAGTATTTCCCTGCCATGATGATCCTGGGAGGGGTTATCCTGACTGTGAGTGGGCCAAGGCCACTCATGGCTTAATGGTCAGAGTCAACCAGGGCAGTGATTATTGAACTCTCTGGAAGAGGCTTTGGTAAAGGCCACACCACCTCTCTACCAACCTCTGCTTAACAACATCCACCACATGCTGAAGCCAACATTGCTGGCTTTCCAGTCTGCCACAAGCCAGAGTGCTGATATGGGGTAGAACCATTGCCTCCACCCTATGAAATGATTGGGCAGGAGATAGTGGTAATCTTTCCCACTTCTGGCACTATTGAACCTGCAGAAAACCGAAAAAAACAGAGGAAAGGAAAAAAGAAAAGAAAAAAAGAGACAGTAAAAGAAAGAGAGAAACTGAGACATCAACACTACTCATAAGTGATAAATAAATGCTTTTAATTCAATGGAACAACTATTAGGGCAGTACCATTTTTATTTGGGAATGTTAAACTGTCAATATCTCAAGATAATCTTGCAATTAACTACTTAACAGTAAACAGTGACAAGTACTGTTTCAGGTCTTTCAACACTTTAAAAGGATTCATCTTGATAATATTGCATTTCCTTTACTATGACTAACTATACACATTTTTGTAATGAAATTCATTAATCCTCAATGAGCACTGTATTTATTGATTACTTGCCAGTGCTGTAAGTGTGACAGACTCTTTAATGAAATTCCATAGCTCTCTTATAATTAATTAGTTTAACAGTAAATGCTGACAAGCACTGGATCAGGCCTGTCAGCATTTCCAAAGTATTAAATCTTTCTTATAATGCATTTCATTTACTATGACTGAATAACTGTATACATATTTGTAATGAGATTCATTAATCGCAAATTAATATTGTATTTACCGACAAATTTCTATTGTTGTAAGTGTGGCAGCCTTTCTAAATGATATGTATGGTTGAACAAATAATTAATTATAATTATTCAGTTCAATTTTGTTACTTTATTTTTATTTTATTTCCTTTTTGATGGTAAGCTATAATTAAGGGGTCAGGAAGCCAGCCACTCCAGCCTTTTCTGATACTGTATACATTTCTACTTTATATTTTCTTCAGCTATTAAAACAGAAGAAAATAAGAGAAAAAAAGAAGGGATTGTGTAGGCCTAGTGTGTATCCAGTGGGCTTCAAAGCAATACATTATTTACTATTTATACAAGATTTTGTCATATAGTGTGCCCTAGGCAAAATAACTGTATACTTTCTATTGTGTAATCCATCCCCACTCTGTATCATGCATTCAGTCCTGTCACTGCATGCCTTTCTCCTGTTTTTTATCATATCCTGCTTTAAGTTGTGTATTAGCAAATAAAACTTCTAACTCTGTAAATGCCAGCAATTTTACACAGCATGGGCTATATGGAAATAGTCATGTTTAAATTCTGGCTATAAAGTTGAGAAGGAACCATCTTGCATAAAAAGAAGTGTTATGTACGTCTGCGGTATAATGATGAAATATTTGCATCTGAAAAACTATTGTAACAGCCAGTAATGAACTTTTCCAGTTAATACATTCAGAGGCACCACATACCTTGACTGTGAGAGGGTGAACAAGCTATTGATATAGGTGGTGGTAAAGTTTGCTTCTATAGCAACCTCAGCAGATAGTTAATTTCAGAAAGGTCAGAGTTTTGCAGGTGTTGCTATGTCTGTAAATAACTTTCTATCGTCCAGTCTAAGGGGAAATGAATTACGGCTATTGATGTTCACATTTTAATGTGTGTTTTGCATTACAAATGCTAATAGGATGCTATAATCATGCTTTCATTATCAGGGAGACGAGGACAAAAATCAATGCACTTTGCGTTAATGCACACTTAATGGTCAACATGCATTTCAAAAACTCCCTTCCCCTTCCCCTGTCCCCCTGTGAGGTGGGTGTGGTGCCTTTTAATGTAATATTAGCAAAAGCTGAGAAAACATGTGGAAATCCCCTATGCAATATCAATACCAGGTGCTGCAGTTACCCTTGGAAGAGCAATATACAGGTAATACATTTACTAAATGCATTTCTGACAAAAAGTTTTTTTTACATAAACTCAGTTATTTCCATAGTAATGCAGCACAAGTCAAATCATCATCAGCATGCAGTAGCATTAAATTTGTATTTTATTGCAGTTAATGCCATACTACAGCCAGACTGGTTTATGTTTCAAATAAAAATTAAATATAAGTTAGCAAGTAGTTCTTTAGTGTGACTCACATACCAATATTTTTTAAAGTTTTCTACAGCTATGTCCATGAAACAGTGTGTTTGCCACAAATAATATAATTACACTACCTTTTAAAAATGATAAGCCCCGGTGGTGCAGCGGTAGCGTTGTTGCCTCACAGCAAGAGGTTCTCCCTTTCGATTCTCGGCTGGAGCTCCTTCTGTGTGGAGTCTGCATGTCCTCCCCACGGTCGAGTGGCGTTCAAAAGACATGCGTAAAATGGGCGTGCCTTCATTGAAGGTTGGGTGTCGGGCTGTCAACTCAGCACCGTAAAAATCTACTGCCAATCATTAGTGGGCCGGAGTTCCGCTGTGGCAACACCTAACTGGGAAAAGCCAAAAGAAGAAGAAGACACTACCTTTTAAAAAGATGTCAAGAAGTAATGAAACACAACTATATCTATATAACTATATATCTATAGCTGCATCTGTATATAGATGTAGATATAGAATAAGGAGTATAATGCAGAGTACACCACAACTGGTATCATAAAAAATTCAACTTTCTTTATTGAATTGTATTTATTTTCTTATTTATTAGCATTTGTTGACCAGGAAAGGTCCACTGGGTCAGAAACCCATTTTCAGTGGAGGCCCGGGGAGAAAAGCTCCTCAGAGTATTACAAAGAGACAATGTTTAACATAAGATTAAAAATATTACAGATATAACAGGTAATAAAACATTTTACAATTTACAATTCATAGAATTACATTAATATTTCATTAGGAATCATTACATTGGTTAATATGTTACTTCAGTAGAAACACATGGATTGTAATACAGTACTTTCTTTGCAAACACTGTAGTCTACAGCATTGTGAAAGGCTTTGTGTTACTTATATATACCAGTCTAGGATTTTGTGCTGCTTAAGGTGGTTTGCTTCTAAGGCATGAGCAAGATGGATTCTTTAGATAATGAGATTTTAGAGCTACTTTGAAAGATTTTGGATGGTCAGTTTGGGTGATTTTGGATGGTAGGTTATTCCATAGTTTGGCGATTGAATGGGAGAACAGACATTGTCTGGTTCTTTTGTTAGTTTTGTTACAGAAAGCATGAGCTTAGAGGAAGATCTTAGTGTTCATGTGGGGGAGTAAGTCTGTGGGAGTGAACCAAGAGCAGGGCATTCATTAGGTTTACAGATTAGCTTGTGAGCTAAGGTTAGTTGGGTGTAGTGTAGATGGGAAAATTCAAGCCATTTTAGTTCGGTGATTGCTTGGCAGTGATGAGTGTGGTGTGTTTTTTCGGAGGCGAATTTAGCTATTTTATTGTAGCAGGATTGTAATTTGTTACTAAGGGTTGTGTGTAGATTGGTAAAAATAGCACTACCATATAGAAGGGTGGGGATGAGTAGGGTATTGGCTAGTTTTATTTTAGTACATTTATCCATATAGAGTTTGTGTCTATATAGTTTGCCTAATTTGAAATGAGTTTTCTTTATTGCATTTAGGATGTGCAGTCCCAAAGTGAGTTTGTTGTCTATTGTTAACACTAGTAATTTGGCTGTTTTCACTAGTTATATTTGTGTGCTGTCCTTTGCAATGATTTTGAAGCCAGAGTCAGGTGGTTTTGTAGAGAAAAGTAAAAGTTTAGTTTTTTGGGGGTTTAGTATAAGTTGTGCATTAAATAAACCATGATTCAATGGAGGTAAAAGCCTGTTGTGTAACTATGAGGAGATCAGAGAAGGTGTCAGAGGTGGATATCAGAGTTGAATCGTCAGCATATTGGATGAGATTCTGGATATGGGGGTCTTTGTGCAGGTCATTGATGAAAATATTGAACATTAGAAGACTGAAAATAGATCCTTGTGGTACTCCTTTATTGTTGAGTTGGTAAGTGGATTGTACATTTTGCCACCTTACTGACTGTCCCCTGCTTTGTAAGAGATAAACCATTTAATGGATTTTGGGGAACAGCCTAGTCTTGACAGCTGATTTGCTAGCTTAGTATGTGACACTGTATCAAAAGCCTTTGAAGGGTCTACTAAGATAACTAAGGTATGATGTCCTGCATCTAGGGCTTTGTTGACAGTGTCAGTGAAAGCGAGTAGGGCAGTGACAGTGCTATGCCGTGGATGAAGCCCATGTTGGGTTGGGGACAGGAGAGCATTACTAGTTAGGTGTCTAGGTCATTGTGAGTAGACACATTTTTCCAGGATTTTTGATAGTGGGGAGAGTATAGAGATAAGGCAGTAGTTAGAAAGAGCATGAGAGTTTCCACATTTATGTAAAGGGGAAATTATAGATTTTTTTTCCATAGGAGGGGAACGTAGGATTCGGAGAGAGAGTGATTTATGAGAATGGTAACTGGGTATGCTATTGCTGTAGCTGCTAGTTGCAGGTATTCAGGGGGAAGATTATCTGCAGACAGTGAGCAAGGTGTGAGTTGTTTTAAGAGTTTCATAATCAGGGAGGTGACTACAGGTTGGATAGAGAAAGAGTTTGTTGGTAGAATGTTAGTGTGATCCGAAAGGGAGGGGGTATGTTCAGTGGGTAGAGAAAGGTGTGTATTAGGGTTTGATGGGCAGTCTTTGAGTAGATTTTGAATGGTAGAGATGAAGTGGGTATTAAACTCTTGGGAAATATTTTGTGGTGTTTTTTTCTGGTGCAGGGAATGGGTTTTAGACGGTACCAGGATTAAGTAAAGAGGAGACAGATTTCCAAAGTTTTGGGGGGTTATTGTAGTTTGGTGGAGAAATAATCTTTTTTATCCTGTATCAGTAGCTTTTTTGATTTGTTACAACGTTATTTGTAGTGTAGTTCATTTTGTTTTGTTCTATCTCTTAGTCATATTTTCCAAGCTTTGTTTCTCAGAAAGATAGTTTGTTTGGTTTGTTTTGTTAACCAGGGGGCATGATTAGTTTTGGTTTGTTTATTACGCATAGGAGCTAGGCTATTGAGGGTATCTATAAAGAGTTTGTTGAAATAGTCAACTGCTTCATCTAAGGGGAGTCATTTCAGTGGTTTCAGTTGTGAGAGTTTAGGATATTTATAAACTGATCTCTAGCAAAGTGGGCAAGGTTTCTGGAGGTTCTGTATGAATGTGTTTTAATTGATTGTGGTTGAGTCTGTGGTTGAGTGCTGTAGGTATATGCTGGGAGATGGTCACTTAGTGTATTTGGTAGGGTGCCTGAGTTTGTATAGTTTTGGAGATGGGTTACTAGTATCCAGTCTAAGGTTGATTCAGAGTCTGTTGATAGACCATGAGTAGGAGTAGTGATGAGTTGAGTAAAACTATGAAGGTTTATGCAGTATGCAGGGGAGGGGCTGTCTAAGTTTAACCAATTAATGTTGGTATCTCCTAGAATAACAGTTTCATGCAGTACATTCTGATTTATCCAAGATAGAAAGTCTTCGAGTATGTGGATATTATGGCCTGGGGGAATATAGATTACAGCTATGCATATTTGTTTGTTTCTATTTATGTGAAGGGATGTGAGTAGGAGCTCTAGGTTTTCGAAAGTGGGGTGGGTTTTTTTATAGGTTGTTATATGTAGTGAGTTTTGATAGATTAATGCTACACCTCCACCCTTTTTATGGATTCTATCTGAACTAATTATATTATATCCAGGAGGAAGAATTTTAGTGTCAGCAATGTGTGGTTTTAGCGAAGTTTCTGTTACTACAATAATATTTGGGGTGTGTGTAGATAGCCAGGTGTGGAATTCTGTTATTTTATTGCAAATGCTATGAGTATTTATTGTTGTTAGGAGAAGTGCATGGTTAGATGTGTGATTCTGTAGACTAGTGGTGGATGTATGGGTGTGGTGATATAACTGGTATGCTTGGATATTGGTGGATGTAGGAGTACAAGTTGGGCCTGGGTTTGAATGGATATCTCTACATTGTATTAATGTGTGGAATAGATACAGTTTGATGTGGGTCTGTTGTCTAAGGGTGGTGGGTATGTAGTGTAGTACTAGACATAATTTAAACTTAGGGGTAGGCGGTAGTAGTTTTAATCTGTATGTGGTGATGGTGTTAGCTGATATTAGAGAGGGAGAGATATTTGAGTAACTAAGCTTGTTTAGTTTTATAGGAAGGGTTTGTGTGCCAAAAGTGGTTGGTGGGGGTATATTGTGTCATGTATGGATGTGGTTTGTGTTAGTAAGACTAGAATTAAAATATGGATCATGCAGGAAATTATACTAATTAGGTGATGATGTGTGTGGGGTGGAGGGGCCATAATGATTGTGGAGTTATGTGGGTGTGCCAAATAGGATGGGTCTTACTGTTTACTGTTTAAAAACAAGATGACCGCTTTTGGGTTATTAGAAACCCTTCATCAGATCTAACATCTTAAACAATGAAAGAGCTATTTAAAATTCTTGCCAACCAGTAAGAATTAAGTAGAATAAATTTGGCGCCAAATTAGTAATAATTATATATTAAAATTTATCCTTAAACTCATAGCCAGTCAGCATAATAAAAGATTAAATATCCAATCAGTGCATATATATTCTATTGTTTACATATTGATGTATAACCAACTTGATAAAACAACTGTGGTGATATACACTAATCAAATCTCAATAGTAGAAAATTGAACCAGGTAAATCAAATATTATAATTAAGTAGGTCATCACAAACTACTGCTCAATCATTGGTCAGATAAAGTCTACTACAAACCAGTCTTTGAGACTCTTGGGGTTACCAATAAAATGTTCAATTTACAAATGTAAGCCAATTGGAAATTATGTAGTCTCCTACTAATATCAAAGTGTTGAGTATTTTATATCAACTGTTATTGGTTAATTTTATACAAAAACTCATTGGCCAGTGTCCATCTTCCAAAATCAATACAATGCTTGTTTTGAATTTCCAATAAGGTCTGCGTGACTTTGAGCTCAACCAGACTGAATATATCATATTGTTGCATGATGACTGGATAAGTTTGTCATCACTATTTTTTAAACCTTACCTGCTATATCATCCTTCTATTGCCAATTTGAAACAAACCATAAATACATGTGCTTAAAGATGTTGTCAGTTCCATCACACTTTATCATAGTTCCAACATGATCCAGTGTCAAATGCTGAAATACAATCTTCTCTGTAAATTCAAATAGTCCAGATTCAGAGAACATGTGCAGTGATATAGACCAATCTGATAAGCCTGATCTGCAAGGCCATGGAACGTATTATCACGGAACTTATAAACAAAGACATTGGTAACCTTCAAACACTGGCCCCACCCAGTTTGCATTCGTGATCTTGTCTCCTGAACCTGATTGATTTCTTTAAATCAGTCTCTAGAGCTGTGGACGAGGGTAAGGTGGTCCACACAGCCTATATGGACCTCACCAAGGCCTTTGACACCATCCCCCACTCTGGAATCATAGATAAACTTACTAAGCTGGGCATTAATTCCTATGCCATTCGATGGGTTGCCAACTGGCTTACTGACAGAACCCACACTGTAAAAGTAGCTGACTCCAAATCCAGCTCCAGACAAGTGGCAAGTGGAGTACCTCAGGGTTGAGTCCTGGGACTGCTCTTGTTTGGCATCTACTTCTCTAAAGTACAGGCCAACACTAAGGGACTCTGGCTAACAAAGTTCACAGATGACTGCAAACTGGGAGCCATTATTGAAACCCCAAATTATGTGGATACCCTACAAAGGGGCCTTACAGAAACAGATGCTTGGTGCTAGAGCCATAGGCTCAAGCTCAATGCCAAGAAATGTATAGTTATCCCCTTTGGGAAAAAAACATGTACCCGTGAATTACCACATAGGTGGCAGTACACTAAACACTGAAAGTGTGATAAGAGACTTAGGGACACAGGTGGACAGTGGTCTCACCTTCGATAACCACATCACCACAACAGTCAGGAAATCTTTCTATGTGGCATATCTCATCACTAAGAGCTTTTCATCCAGAAAAAAGGAGGTCATTGTCCCACTGTATTCATCCCTCATTAGACCCATTATAGAATACAATGCCCCATTTGGTATGTTCCTCTCAAGACATATGCAACAACTGGAAAGTCTGCAGAAATACCTCACTAAAAGAATCACAGGCCTAAAGCAGATGCCCTATGCTGTCAGCCATAAAAAAACTCCCACTATACTCTGTTGCATATCGTCTACTCTGAGGCGATCTCTGCTTAACATACAAGGCTATGTCAAACTCAGAGCTGTTCGACATGCTACACTTAAAGAAATCCCAATCCCTCAGAGCCACACGCTCCAGGGATCTAAACCTTGTCGTCACAATAAACAAAACATGCTGGAGGGATAGGTTTCTGACCCAGAGACTTCCCGACTCTGGAATAGACTGCCCATACATGTGAAGCAGAGTGTCTCTTTGGCCCTCTTCAAAAGGAACCTTGACGATTGGATGGGAGAAAGGAAATTACCCCGGGGATCAAATAGGTCACCCTGTTAGACAGGGGTCCAGGGAAGTAAATAGTGTGGGAAAAAATAGCCAGGGAATTGTTATGGCTAGGCTTGTATAGGCCATAGCCTAGTACCAACCTATGAACCTATAATAGCAAATAATTCATCCAGTTGTATCAAATATTGTAATTAACTAGGTCATCACAGACTACTGCTTCATTATTGGTCAGATAAAGTCTACTACAAACCAAACATTAAGGCTCTTGGAATTGTCAATGAAAAGTTTGAATTGCAAATTTGAGCCAATTGGATGTTATATAGTCTCCAACCAGTATCAGACTTTTCAGTATATCATCTTAACTCCCAATGGTTAATTCTAAATGAATAATTGTTGCCCAGTGTCCATCTTACAAAATCAGTACAATCCAAAAAATGAACAAACTGGATACTAAACACCAAAGCAAAAAGCCACCAACTGGATACGAGCCACATTTATTATACAGCCAAAGCGAACTTCAGAAGTACCATAACAAACAAACAATAAATTGTGCGAACTTCAATATTATATTAACGAACAAACAATAAAATGTAAGCGCTTTCATTTAAGTAAATTTAAACTTCATCAGACACTATTTTAAAAACCATCACTTCCTTTTATAACTTCCTGTGGATTCAAAAAAGCCCGCCAAATAACTCTTCAAATTCGCGCATGCCTAGTAGTGATATATATGGAAATAGAATCTAATAACTAACAATACATTAAATTCTATGTAACTTAATAAATATACTATCAAAGACTAGATTATAAGTGGATTAACCCTATCAAAAATACATATATTATAATTTTATTATATACTATGAATGTATAAATAAATATATATACTTTATTAAAGTGAAACAAATAAATAAATAAATTAAATTATATTCATGCTTGCCTACAATAATAATAAATATTTTAAAATATTAATTAATAATTTAATTAAAATATACACATATATATTTACAATATAATAGATTATTTTATCTTAATCTTTAATTTTCTTTCTATTTAATGCCTTAAGTTTTAAGTTTTAAAATTGGGGCTATTGAACTACGTTCATTGATTCCTGGCCACATGTCAGCCTGTACTTTTATTTGCCATTGTAATTCTTTTTGTTCTAACAATAACCCCCAAGGACATTTATCATCAACTTCTGTATGATCAATTACTGTAAAATAAAACTGATGATCTATAAATTCATTAATATGTTTTGCTAAGGCATTATTTGTCTTGTTTTTCTTTATGGAATATTCGTGTTCATAAATTCTCTGTGATAACATTCTTTCTGTTTTCCTATATAAAATATAGGACAAGATTTACACATTGCTAAATATACTACTGCTTTAGATTTGCAATTATATCTACTCTTCAAATAGTATTTTTTGTTTCTTAAATGAAAAGCATGTCCTTCTTTAATTCTGAAACACCAATTGCAGGCTCCACATTTCTTCATCCCATTTACTATATTTCTATTTCTTGTTATTATATAAGATTCATTTTTTAATATATCTTTAAAACTTCTACCTTTTCTGTAAACTATTTTTGGTTTATCACTTAAATATTTTTTATATTGTGGATCATCCATAAGCATTGCCCAATTATTAATAAATATTTCTCTTAATAAATAATGTTCTTGAGAATAAGTAATAATTAAAGCTTTTGCGAAATTATCATTTTCAACTTTATTTCTATCATCAATAATTTGGTCATTTATTAAATTAAATGTATTATTATTAATAACCTCTACTAGTTCTTGTTTACATAAAATCGGCTTAAAATGACCATTTATTCTTTTATTGGTTACTTCTAATATTAATACATCTACCAATGCTTGTGGATAACATTTATTAATAAACATGTTTCTTAAAAAAATCACATTCTATTTCAAATTGATGAAAATTAGTAATCATTCGAGCAGCTCTGACTAATTGTCCCTTCACTACCAATTTTTTCTGATGTTCAGGATGAGAGCTATTGTAGTGAAGGAAGCTGTTTGAATATGATTCTTTTCTGTGGATAGCTGCAATATAATGTTTCATTATAAAAATCTTTTGTCAATTGTATATCTAGATAATTAATAATATGTTCATTAATATTCCATGTAAATTAAAAAAATTCTGTAGTATGATTAATATATATTAAAAATTCATTTAAAATTCTAAAGTACCATTCCAAAAGAGGCAAATATCATCGTGGAAACGATGATAAGATTTAATAAATGAAAAATATTGACTATTAAAAGTATATTTTTTCTCCCAGAATGCCATAACAAGGTTTGCATATGTGCCTCCACATAGGGAACCCATTGCAATACCTTTCTTCTGCAGAAAATATTTTTTATCAAACATTAAATAATTATTATTTAATACTATTTCCAAAAGTTCTATTATAACATTAATTTGTTCCTGATTAACATGATATTGAACTAATAATTCATTAACCCACTCAAGTCCTATTATTTGTGGTATTACTGTATATAAATCACATACGTCTGTAGTTACTAAAATGTCATTTTTATTAAAATCTACTTCATTCATGTGTTCTAGAAATGTCCATGAATCTTTACAAATATATTTTTCTTTTTTTATAATTTTTTTCAACTCGTAATCGACATATTTAGCACAAGCTGATGTAATAGAATCTCTCCCATCTAGAAATGGTCGCATAGGTGGGTCTTTTATATTTTTGTGTAATTTTGGATTTCCAAAAAATATAGGAATTCCGGGGGTTATAATATTAAGATAATTAAATAAATTTATATCTATATGCTTATCTAAAAACAAATCATATATCTGAGCGTATATTTTTATATGCTATATTCAATTAATTTATAGATATCTGTTTGTAAGTATCCATTTCCAAAATTGAATTTAATTTATTAGTATACAATTCAGTACTCATAATAATGGCTCCTCTACCTTTATCTGGCTTTATGATTCTAATTTTTCCTTTTTAATTTTATTAAAGTCTTTTGTTCTTCAGAATTTAAATTTGATGAAGTATGAGTTTTTCTACTAAATTTATCTAAACATTTCAATTGATATTCACACATTTTTTCATATAATAAAAGGTTCAGATGCAAAGGTGGATTAAAAGTACTACTAATATTAAATTTACTAGACTTATAATACATTTTTTCATGATATATTAAAGTGAAATTAACTTTCCTTAAAAATAATTTTATATCTATCATAACGGAAGTGAAGTCAAAAGATCTTGACGGAACAAAGGTGTAGCCTTTAGCTAGCAAATTGGCTACATCTTGATTAACTTCGATATCTGAAAAGTTAAAAACTTTGAAATCACCACCTTCGTTGACTATAATGTGTTTCAAATCATCAGGCATTAATTCATTTATGATAGATATACAAATATCTTGGGTTTTTATTTTTCAGTCTTTCGGACCTTCTCAACTCTGGAAACTCTTCTTCATATGTCAAATCAGTTTCTTGCCCAAAGTCTCTATATTGCCCCAAGTCTCTAGATCCATCAGATTTAATGTTCCTATTTGATTTGTTGTTATTAAAAACATACAATTTATTTCTCCTTTGCCCTCCTGGAGGTTTCGGATACGCAATACCATTTGCATACTGATTGAGATCTCTCTCTAATTTATTCATTTTACCATTTTTTAATTTTGTTATCTGTTGCTCAATGGTATTATATATTCTAAGCATCTCATATTGTATATTATCATAAGAAACATCAGTTCTAATGTCTTTATCTAGTCGATCCAAATCGACTATGAGCTGATCGATATCTGTTTGATTATATTTTATCATTAAATTAAGCAATTCTTTTCTGCTTTTATCAAACAGTTGCAACAGTTCTGTGTGAAATGGAGAATTATAAACCAAACCTGTGGGGAAGCGCCAAAATCGCAACCCCTTAGGTATGATATTATGTTTGATACAGTCTCTTAAATATGCATTCTCCAATTGCAATTTTTTACATTTAAGTAACTTATAGTCATAATCATTTAATTTTGAGTCTAGTGAAGTAGTAGTTATGCTTGGTCAGACTGAAAAGGTGAACGATGATTACAGCCATTCATTTAAAACTGGAATTTCATTTCTTTTATTATCTTTATTTCTAAAAAAGTGTCCTAAGGCATGAGATGGCTGGTAAACTCTATTGTTACCTTGCACTTTTGGTTCAATATTTTGCCTCTCATCTTCCGAACCAGTCTTAGGATTATTGTCAATAATCAATCCATTTCATAGGCATGCAGGCATTAAATTAAAGTTGTAGGCATCATTAGTTGTTCCAACTTGCAAACCCCCATTTGCAATATTGGTATCTGCAGCATTAAGTCTCTCATATAACCCATCCACTAGAAGTTATAAAAGGAAGTGATGGTTTTTAAAATAGTGTCTGATGAAGTTTAAGATTACTTAAATGAAAGCGCTTACATTTTATTGTTTGTTCATTAACATAATATTGAAGTTCGCACAATTTATTGTTTGTTTGTTATGGTACTTCTGAAGTTTGCTTTGGCTGTATAATAAATTTGGTTCGTATCCAGTTGGTGGCTTTTCGCTTTGGTATTTAAAATCAGTACAATACTTATTTTAAATTTTCAGTATGGTCTGCATTACTTTGAGCTCAACCAAACCAAGTGTATCATACATGCAAAGCATTATTGGGTAATGAATAAATATATTCAGTCACCATTTCTATAGCTTTTCTTTTCATATTCTTCTGGTGCCGATTTGACAAAACAGCATTTAGAACAAATCATAAATGCATTCACTTAAGGATCAGTATCGAGTCGATTATGCTTGGTATATTTACAACATGGTCCATTGTTGAGAAATAGAATGTGATCTTCCCCACTTTAAATTCAAATAGTCTAGATATTACATGTATATAGGATATGATTGTGACGTCGATGTTTCTGCTTCAACAAAAAAGTCCTTAGATACATACCTCCCAACTGTCCCAAATTACTCATTTTTTACCGAGTTTTGGAGTCCAAATAATGGGGTGCCACGATTCACGAGTGGACCCCTTCATTTCCGATTTTTTTTTTTATTTTTCGCACTTTTTATTTTTTGTGCTTTGTGAGCTGATGTCATCATGTGTGGAATGACGTCAGCTCCATCAGGACTACCAGCCTGTCAGAATTGAGCTCGCACACATTTCCGGCTTTGGTTTGAATGCTTTGAGAGCGGAAATGGCGAAAACAGAAAGGATTTATTTAGAAGCTCGCCTGGCTGTTTGTGAATGTATTATCGCTCCTGACTGGATTTATTTAGAACGCTCACTCTAAAATGGAGAAAGGAACCTAGCTGTGCAATGCAAGTATTTGGCTCACTGCAGTTTGTGGATGTATTTTATATTTAGAAAGCTCGCTGCTGTTTGTGGATGTATTTTATAACCGGAAGGCTCACTCTGAAATGGAGAAGTAAGGAACCTAGCTGCGCAATAGTATTTAGAAGGCTTGCTGAAGTAAGGAACCTAGCTGTGCATTGCAAGTGAAACGAAAGGGTGTGTTTGTAGCGGGGGGGCATGTCATTGTGTTTGCGTGTGTCTGTGGGCATATTGTGTTTGCGTGTGTCTGTGGGCATATTGTGTTTGCATGTGTCTGTGGGCATATTGTGTTTGCGTGTGTCTGTGGGCATATTGTGTTTGCATGTGTCTGTGGGCATATCATTATGTTTGCGGGCATATCATTGTGTTTGCATGTGTGTGGGCATATCATTGTGTTTGCCTTGTGATACTACTGATGAAAGTTTCAAATTATTTTTCTTATTTTGCAGTGTGTATTTATCAGAAAGTTGACCTTATTCTATCTTGTTTTTTTTTTCTGCCAGCTGTTGTGTGAATTGTTGGCAGTTTTCTGGAAATGGACTTTGTTCTTAGGAATACCAATAAGTATCCTTAGTTTGCACAACGGTTTAAGTTCTGGGAATAGCCATTTGTTTGAATTATTTTAAAGAAGTGTTGTAACTCTGGGGAATTGTGCATCTTGTAGTCGGATCTAGTGAGTTATAATGTTATAGGTTGCTTACGTTACAGCTGTATTACTGTTCAGTGTATTTCCTAATTCCAGAAAAAAAAACATTTTCAAAAACTTGCATTTATTCAGCTTCCCCTAAACTGTTACTTACTCCCTAAGAGAAGTAACTCTTTCTTTCCTTCAGCAATTAATTACTCTCTGCAGGACAGATAAGGCTTCTACAGTCTTCAAACCTGCTTACTCAGATTTGCACTTCTTTTCAGCAAACCAATTTTTTTGAGGCACCTACAGACTTCAGGTTGTTTATGCATGGACTAAGGACGGTCTGGCTCTGTTCAATACCACCCATTCAAATTTACAGCATTCATATCTTTCTGGTTACCATCTTAAAATACCTAGGCTTAATCACTTTCTTTCTCCTCCCCATCTAACTCCCATCCAGCTACTGAACAGATCACATGTAGTGGTAGTATACCTCTCTCTTCACTCCAGGTTAATACTACATTTTAAATGTATTTTCTGTAGCATGAGTTACTACTGTTTTGTAAAATTACAATTGCAGACAGCCTGTATACTATAATTACTTCTAGCATGGAGCTGGTATTACCGTGCTACACAACATGTCTTCTTCAACATTACACATACACCTGCCTTATATTTTTGATCAGAGACTGTTTCTCATAAAATCTGTGGTTTTCAGAATTTTTGTGGCAAATCACTGCAGGACTGTATTCATTAAATAATGACAGGCATTTGAATTTCAGACTTCATATTATTCAGAAAATAAATGGTAACACACAACTTTTTATTCTAGCAATTTATAAGTTTATAAGATCAGTATTTTAAATGTGTCCCTTTTTTGGGGCTGTATTCCCCCATTATTGGCTTTGTCCAGTTTTTTGTGCTAAGAGTTGACAGCTATGGTGAGAAGTGAGAACTGAATTCACTAAATGATAGCCATGTTATGTTGGTCTTCCTATCCTTCAGGAAACTGCTGATTTGGCATAGTGGTATGTTGCTCTGACTGTAGTGTACAGGGTCCTGTATTTGAGACTTGCCAGTGAAATGCATGGTGGTAGCACATTTTATTCTAGCAACTTTCCAAAATTATACAAGCAATGTTTAAAATGTGTCCCTGGGTTTTCGCCTTTTGTACCCCCCCCCAAAAAATGAAATTAAAAATAAATGCAAGAAGCTGTGCAAGATACCTATGGCTTACACCACTGTCATTCTATTTATAGTGTGAGTGTGGGGATCTACTTTACATTACCGAACCGACACTTCACCGACACACAAAACACCGACCCCAAATAACCGAAAACACACAACACCGACAACTCACAAAACCGAACACAATTACACCGACACAAACAACGTAAACTACACATGACACACAATGACATATCCACTAACCCTAACCCAAACCCTAACCCTAAGGTCCGACACTACCGCACAGTTACCCTACCCGCACCCTAACCCTAACTCACTTAACCCACCCTAAAACATAAAGCCCGTCACTATCGCACACTCACCCTACCCGCACTCTAAACCTAACTCACTTAACCCGTCCCTAAACTACAGTCCATCACTATCACACATTTACCTTACCCGAACCCTAACTCCGACACTACCACACACTCACCTTTCCCACACCCTAACCCAAAATCCCACAATATTGCACACTTACCTGACCGCTCCTAGCTCCGTCACTATCGCACACTTACTGAGTCGCGCTCACACGTTACCCTTGTCGGTCTTTCGGCTGTCGGCAAATCACCTTTTCGATCAACTTGCTTATCGGTCGTTTCGTCTAGGTCTTCTGCGTGTCGGTGAAGTGTCGGTTTGGTAATGTAAAGTAGACCCGAGTGTGGACACTGGAAGTGGATGTTTATGATGGAAATGTTTTGAATTAGAATTGCCTACAGCCTACTGGAAAAATGTTCAAACAATAAATGTAAAATGCGCTCTGTTCTGTCTAACAAGTGTGCTGTATTATACAAGGAATATAATTTAATAAAGTCAGGAAAGTGTATCAAAGAAAACATGTGCGTTTCTTGTTTTGTGTGCAAGGGGCCAATGATTTGAAAATAGGAGTCCAAAGGTAATCTTTATCCACCATTGGCCAAATGGATTTTTCTTTGACTGTGGTGTGGGTTTCAATGCTGTTTCAATGAATGAGAGTTTCAAGGGCAGAGAAGTTTTAATGCCAAGTCTATTTTCATTGTGAGACAGTGTTGCTTTGTTTAGCAGATGTGTATTGGTGTTTGTGCATTGGGCTGTAAAATGTAAAAATAAAATCCAAATAATTATTGTATTAGTAAAGCAGTATGCACACATTACTGTTTATGGTAAGTGGGGCGAAATAGCCAGGTAATGGGACAAATGGCTGCGGGGGGACTCCGGTGCCATATTTTGGTTGTTTGTTCAGTTTGCATTTGAAAGTTGGTATCCCACAATTCCATTGCAGTGGGCGGGGTTACATAATTATGTATGCAAATTTTATGTCAATCAGTGTACAGATTTGTACCTATTTTTCACGGGCCTTGTCCAGATTTTTGATGTTTCCAGGTTGAGAGGTATGCTTACATATCCTTTGCATTTGAAAGGTTGCTGTCCGCTTTGTTTTACTCCATTAATTTCCAGACTTCCACTAAACTGTTGTTAGTATAAGTGTCAGCCTACTGAGTATTTTAAGAACTCTGGCCAATAACAGATATCTGAAGTGTCATAGTACTTCTGGGTGGTTGTTTTGACATTGGAGATTTATTGGTCCATAGCCATCTTCCCAGGACCAGTAAAATGCTTATTTTATACTTCCAATGAGATTTTCACACCTTCAAATTCAACCAATAAAAAATAGTTCATATATTTATGTGGTAAAATAATAAATTCATGTCTCTGCACTAATTGTTGGATAACATTTCAACATAATTTTTTTACTATTGTATTGTTCTTCTTAGTCAATGTCCTTTCAATGCTGGTTTAATTGACAAATTAGCAGTCAAACCAGGGAATGTTTAGGCTTGAAGGGCCGCTATCCATCTCATCTCATATTGTTCTGTTTCCAACATGATATCTCCCCCTCATATATTTGTATACAATACTTGTAGCACCATAAATTAAAAAAAAATACTTAGGATTATCCATTATATGCTTAAAAAGTGGATTCTTATTATCTTTCAACTTGATATCACTGATATGTTTCCGTATACACTCTCTTAGCTGCCTGTCTGTTTTACCCAAGTTAAAACAGGTACATTGGGTACAAGTGGCAATATAAATAATATGTTTTGTGCTGCAATTCATATAATCATGACAACAGTAGCGAGTGCCAAAAGTAGACTGGATAAATTCATTAGAACTATTGATGTATTGACAGCATGAACATGTTTGACAAGGAAAAGTACCTTGTTTGTTTGAATTAAAGGAGGAGACGTTATACTTGTTGCAACTCAAAAGTTCTTTGAGGATTTTATTTCTCCTAAAATCAAAGTACAGTTTGTTGCCAACTATATTTTTCAACATGTCGTCATTCATTAAGATATTCCAATTATTTTTGATGATGTCACGTATATATTTGGTGTCACTAGAATATGTTAGTATCAATCTATTTTGTTATTTCATATGCTTATCTGCATCACCCTGTTTTTTAGTTTAATCTGATGAATTGGTGTCAGTTACATTAGTAAATAATGAACTCTTTTGATGATGATAGAATGGTTGTGCCTTGGATTTTCTCAAAATCTTAGCGTCTGTAAACACTTTGTTGAGTTCTCTATGTTTGTATCCACGTCTTGAAAGATCTATACCCAATGGCTGCAGTGCATTGTGGAAGTCCTCATCCCTTGTTGTAAGTCTCGAAGTCCAAAGGAGTTGATTAGTAATAATATTAGGATAGATATATGAAGGATGCATACTATTTCTATTTAACAAATTGGTTCTTTCTGCATGCCTTTTATACAGGATGGTATTAACATTGCCTTCTCCATCCTTAATTCATTTTACATCAAGAAAATCAATGACAGAGGATGAGTGGTGTAAAGTAAACCTCAAAAATTCAGTGGTGCTAAGTATGAAACAAATTTTTCTAAACTTTCCAAGTTATTTTCCCAAATAAAGTATATATCATCAGAAAATGACCATAATATTTCAGAGCTGGCAAAATTGCATTATCTTGATGAAAAATATATTTCTTCTCCCAGTCTGCTAGGACCAGATTGGCATAACTATTGGTGCAGGGTGTACCCATTGCTACACCCCACCTTTGCCAATAGATGTTGTTATGGAATGCAAAAATGTTGTATTTTAGTATTATTTCAAGAAGCTGACATAAGTTGATTTTTACTTCTGTGAATTCAGTGTTGTTTTGCAAGAAGTGACTTAATTATTGTAGGCCAATCTCGTTGGGTATAACAGTAAATAAACTTTTAACATCGAGTGTGACCATATAATATGATGTATTCTTAGCCATTCCATGCATGTAATTAGAGAGCATTTCCAAAAACTGTTTGATGAGCTTGCTAATAATATCTGCATGTTGTAATACTGGTTTAAGTTGATGTTCCACATAGATAGATAGTAGTTCCATTAATCAACCATTACCCACCATAGTGGGTCTCAATGGTGGCTTGCTTACATTTTTTTTTAATTTTAGACAGACCATTTATTGTAGGTATAGTAGGTGATTCCACGATGAAGTAATCATATAGATCTCTCATGATGGCTTTATCATGCATAAGAGTAGATAATCTTATTTCCACTTCAGTAATCATTGAATTAACTTGAATCGTACTAATAGGAGTATAAGTTGCATCTTCTTGTAGCATAGCCTTCATACTTGAAATATAGTCAGTCTTATTCATTAAAACTAAAGCTCCACCTTTGTCTGCATGTTTGGCCACTGAGTCCTTGTTCATTAGATCATATAGGGCTAATCTCACTGTTTTTGGTTAAATTGTGAAAATTATGTCTTTGTTCATTAACTCGCTTTGCTATATCTTTTTCACATAAACATACACAGGTTTCAAGAGCTGGTGGATTCGGTGGAACATAAAAACTGGCTTTCTGAAATATGTTCATTGTTTGTATAGTTTCTTGCCCATATATTGTTCTCAATGTGATGTTGAGTGCAAACAGTTTCAAGCTTAAGACAAAATCACTTAATTGTGAGAGAACTGCTGCTACAAAATTCAATCCTTTATTAACAAAGATAGTTTCTGTTCAGTTAGTTGAAAATTAGAAAGGTTGACAATCAAATTATTTAGTTCATTTGTCATTTGTTCTGAACTTGTAGTTCCTTCCAATCTGAGGGGAGTCTCCGTTTTCTTGACCCCCTGCAATGCGAATGCATCTTCTCTCCATATCTTGTAGTAGCAATCTGAAAAGGAGGTTTTGGAAAATCTGATGACAAAATGCTAGAATCTTTAGGTCTAGCCCCATATTTGTATCATTGTGTGTACTTAATTCATTCTGCTCATTGCACTTAGTTATATGAAATTCGGTATTCACTATCCTTATATTATATTCTTTTTGTGTCTGGTTGATGTTATCTATATGTGAAGTAACACCTTCTTGGTTATTTTTATATCAACATCTCAATTTACTTTTGACCGTGGCCAAGTAAAAATATTGCCACTTCCAAATTCTTTATAATCTCTTGCTATTTTTGGGGGATTTAATTGCTTCTAATTTCATGTCATACATAGATATATTCAAATACATCTCCTTCAGCTTCATATAATAGACTTCCTCAGTATAAGTTGATTTGAGTTCTCACTGTAGTTGCTCTATGTTCTTAATGAGTTCTTTTTCAATAGGAGAAAAATAATCAGTGAGCAATCTTATATAGTTAAAGCTTTGTTCAATGTTCAATGCTTGCCATTTCCTGAGTAATTCAGGATAAGCTGTACCATAAATTGACATGAGCAAAACTCTAAGCCCTCTCGGTATGACTTTATGATATAGGCAGTCCTCTGAGTGCAGGTGCTGCCATTGCTGTTTTTTTAAGTTTGTAAAATAAATGTTTTAGTTCTCTCACCTTCTGCAAAAATGTAGATATATCTGGTATCTGAGGTGGATCTATGTCATCAGTTTCCACAAAGTTTAATGTCAACAGAGGATTATTGCTTTGTTGTAGAATCTTCACAGAGTGATATGAGCCCATTTCATCCCCCTTTTTGGTCAGTAATCCAGCTCAATTTCTGTCACGACTCCTTCAATACCCTCCACCATGTACTGTTGTCTCTTGAAATAAATAACAAATAACAATAAATAAACAAGGGAAACAGCAGTTAAATATCCACTGCAGAGCAAAACTGAATAGAATAAGGCATATAATGCAGCATACACCATGAATGGTATCATAAAAAATTCAACTTAATTTATTGAATTAAAAACAAGATGAGTGCTTTCAGGTTATTAGCTTATCTTGCTAGTAAAGACAGGTAATCTCCCAACCCTACATATATATCAGTTTTCTACCAGCCTCTGCCAGTAGAGGCACCTTCCAAATTTTGCAGTTACAATGCTTACAGCAACTGTAGGAGAATTTCAGTCTCTTTATCAGACCAGCTTGGGTCACGAACCAGAGCCTGAATAGAAGTCATGTTTACCTTGCCAGGTTCAACTAAGAATGAAAAGCTAAGTATGAAACAGAGACTAGTAGGGTGTGAACCATGGGAAAGGAGTTGGCATAATGGTTAAGGTCTTTATCTCACAGATACAAAGTGCAGAATTTGATTATGACCTCTGGTATTTGGCTAGGCTTGCAATAGTCTGAAGAGTGATAGCCTAATATTCACCTATGAACCCATTTACCCATGAACACCCACTGGCATGTGATATCCTCTGTCTAGCTCCATATACCATGTGAGGGCTTCAGAGTGGTGTAGAAAATCAGGTACATTCAATGACTTCTCCCACATGCACCAGCATTGCATCACTAAGATGAGTCTCTCATAGCTCATATGTGAGTGCATGAGTATTCTGTGGCTTGTCCACATCAGTCAGTGGTAAGTTATGGCAAAACAAACACTTCCACTTCTGCACTTTGATGTGATTCATAGTGCCAAGTATGATACAGCCTAATTTGGGCAAGACTTTCATCAGTTTTCTTACATTCACCATTTTGGTAGCTGCTGAGCTCCACGTTTATACAAAGGTCGACAGAACGTGCAAATTAACTAAAAAAGGTTTAAAAGTCATAGTTCGATGGAAAATATTAGAAAATAGACAATTGACCATACCTTTCATTCTCACTTATTAGCATATGTATTGCTGGTAATGCAGGAAATCTTGCAATAGATTTGTACTTGTATGTGCACTTATTTCTCATGTGTAAAGTGTTATAGACACAACAGTAAGTTACTGCAGACTGTGGTTTCTAGCAGTGGAAATGCTCAGGATTAAACTGCAGGCTACAGTGCTGTAACTGAAACAATACATAACTGATACATTTCTACCATCCTCTGCCAGTAGAGTCACCTTCCAAATTTTGCAGGTACAATGCTTACAGCAAGTGCAAGAGAATTTCAGTCTCTTTATCAGACCAGCTTGGGCCATGAACCAGAGCCATAACAGAAGTTATGTTTACCTTGCCAGGTTCAACTAAGAATTAAAAACTAAGTATGAAACTGAGAATAGTAGGGGGCGTAGTTGGCATAATGGTTAAGGTCTTTACTTCACAGATGTTGGGTACAGGGTTTGATTATGACCTTTGGTTATTGGCTAAGCTTGTAACAGTTTGCAGAATACCCCCACCCTTTCAACGTTGTTTCATAGACGTACATTTTATTTCTGTGCACACTCCCACAATAATACAAATAATAAATGAATCAGACACAGAACAGTGAAATGAGAAGGCAAGAAATCATTACAACAGAGAAGGTAAGTGAAGCTGTCATGTACATAATTAGTGCTTAGCTCTGTTCTACTATTGTTAAATGCCTTAATTAAATGCAAGGCAGAAAATGGTAGGAATGGGGAGTCATTTGCAGGTTTGTACTTTTAGGGAGCAAGGCACAGGAGGGGCAACTTCACTCCTAAAGAAAACAACATCCTTGTGGATGCCCTTAGGATGTATGGAAGACATATTTTTGAGAAAGAGGAGCCAAGGCTGACAGAGCAAGTTAAGTTATGGATATAAATGCTATTGGGGGAAGGAACCACACCTTGGCACAGTGAGGGAATAGAGTTAATGACAAGGTGGGCCATGCAAGGACAAGTCAAGGCCAAATTTATATGTGAAAAGCAGCACTGATGGTGGCCTTCCACTGTCCAACCTTCAACATCTGACGAGGAGTACCTGCTCTCTTTATGGGTGGTGACTTTGAAGCAGAGAAGGATGGTATAGAAATCATTCAAGGTAGCACTGGCACCAGTACTTTTGTATCCCTCCAACATCCACATACAGCCAGTGCAAAAAGTTAATGTGGGGCTAGTATTGTTAATTTTAGGGCAGGTGGACTTGCCATGGTAACTGTGTATATATATATATATATATATATATATATATATATATATATATATATATATATATGTATATATATAAAACTGTTAAATGTTTCCTCATCAGGTACTCCATCAACCTTAGCAGTAGTACGACATCAGCACACACTGCATAGTAAGGGTAGACACTGTACCTATACTACAAAGTAACTATACTTGTCACAGTTCACATTAACCACATCATTACCTATTTCTTAACAAGGTCACCAGCAGAAACAATTGCAAACTCTGCTGTAGCACACCATTCTGATGATGACAGCAAAGTGGCTGTCAGCAATGATGTCACCCACTCTGATGATGGCAAGCAGAGTGGCTGTCAACAATGATGTCACTGCTGTCATTCTCATGACACAGCCTCTGGACAGTGACACATAGTCACAAAGTCTGTTGTACTTTCTGTCTTAATACTACGTGCAGAGTCATACTTAAAATGTTTAATACTTACTGTTATTCCTTGTAAATATCTATTTTATGTGGAGCTTTTCTCCCCTGGCCTCTGCTAAAAATGGGACTTGTGTCCAGTCACACTTTCCCAGTAAACAAGACAATAAATAAATTAAAACAATAGTGTGCTAACAGGACCCTCTGCTCTACAGCACATGATCTGGGAACCTGGATAGAAATGCTTCTACAGAACTGTCTATTTTTTATGTTTACACTAATCACTTCTTTCCACAAGCTGATTGTTTTTTTGTACAATCAATCCAGAGATGATCCACTTTCCAACATTTTGTGTTTTTGTATCACAAATTTGTAAATCAACTAGTTCTTCCCATCCCCATTTTAAATCATTAATTTGTATTTTATCTTTTGAAAAATTTGGATAACTTGATAATATCTGGCTAGTTCAGACCTAACTTATTTTTCATGTAAGAAAACATGCCTGGTCCATACTTAAACTTTTCATTAGTGATATAAATGTAAATCATAAGACAATAAAATTAAACCAAGTAGAATTCTCTTTTTTCTTTTATTGAATTGGCCAAGCAGTTTCCAAGGCAGTCTTAGATCCTAGGTTGATGACTTAAGTGGTTTCCATGGAAAAATGTACTGTGGCTATCATTTGAGATATAGTCATCCTTAATGGCTCAGTCACATCTATACAAAAAGCTGGTCTGTCCACAAGGTCGCCCTCTTAGAGATCATAAAGCAAAAATGTAGCAAACGTTTTCCATTCTTCCGCTATATTTTTAGCAACTTCTGTTTGATTCTCTTGCAGCTAAGTATTAGTCCAAACACCGTCTATAAATATCATTGGGTATTCATGTGATTTTTGTCATCCTCCCTGAGCCAAAGATGAACAGAATTTGACAAAAAACAAGCATGCTGCTTGGCTCTGAGCAGGATTAAGTCCACTAATTTATTATGACTGGAATAGAAGTATATAATTTTAAGTAAGATGTAGGTCCTCTGAAAATAAAGGAATATCTGCCATGTTAGTGCTTCTCTCATTTTTTTCAGTAATATCTACTCACAAAGAATCACATTTTTCAGTCTAAGAAGTAAATAAACTGTCTAGAAGTAACAAATACTCAGTAAGGAAGCTACCAGCAGTTAGTATAATCAGTTGTATTGTTTCTGTGAGAGCCTCCACATTTCTGTCCTACTCAGTGCTTCCTGCCACCATGCTACATCCTTGATAGCATCCTAGCAATAGCAGGAGAATTTCCCCAAAGCCTTGCTAAGTATGAAAACCACTTCATGTCCCCTTTGAAAAAGGAGTATCCCTAGTGGGACTAACACTGTCAACAAAACTAACTAAATAATTAATGAACAGGAGATTTAGTTTTATTTGATGGAGTGATGATTATTTTTCTTTGCAGCTAAGCCTTCGGTTCATGTCTCTGATGGAGTTGATGATTTTTAACATGGAATTACTTGCAGTTAAGTTGGTGTCCAGTGAGCAGTGAATACCAAGTCTTTAACTTTGCCTTACAATTTTAGAGTATGTCCATGTGCCTAACTCCTCTTTGCTCTGATGTAAGGACACCTGGCTAAATGTAGCATTTCCCTAAACACACATTAAGTTACTGGCTTTGTCCCATATTGCCATCCAACATGCTTCTTAAGGAGCTTAATAAATTGGCAGTAGCTGTTCTTTTGAGAGAGATTGCCACATTTTATTAGAAAGTACCTTTCTGAAATCCTCATCATCTCCATAAGTGAAAGCCTAGGGTTGTGCATTAAGTGCTTGTTTATGAACATGAGCTCACTTTGTACAAACCTGCCATGCTGGACAGCATGGTGGCTCATAAACAAGATCACTGCCTCTAACTCCAGGGCCTGGGGTTCATTTCTGTCTTGTGCTCACTGTCTGTGAGGAGTCTGCATGTTCTGAACTTGCGTAGATGGACTTTTTCTGATACTCCAATTTCCTCAGAAATACGTGCTGGTTAATTAATGTATATTTCAAATTCACCTTGCAATTGTGTCCTGGGTCATGCTAAAAAGGGGCCATGAACCATCCCATTTACTCAGATGACACCTAATAAATAAGTTAATAAGTAAAATAGGTTTTTGTTGTAGTGCTATCTGTGTACAGCTTAGCATGTTTTCAACATTCATCTTTACAAACACCATCTACTATTGTCTAGTAATATGACGTATCAGGGATTCCTGCAGAAAATAAAATGTGTACTCTGTTGCAGTCCATAGCAAATTTGCAAATGGCTCCCTAGTACAGAATGATGGTAATGGCACCACAAAAGTTGTTGAATACCAGTTTTACTACATTGTCATTCATGTCATCTTTGAAATAGACTATATGTCTGCAAAATGGCTGATGGCTGCCTGGTTTGTTGAAAGACTGGCTGTTTTTTGCTGGTGGTCACAAGGATGGGTTGGATAAAGTTTAATTGGTGTTCCACTTTGAACCTTGTGTACTTCATTTGAGTAACTGCATCAGTGTTTCTCCCCTACATATGTGAGTTAGTGACAGTCTTGGTTTGGTGGGAAAGAAGTATCTTTACTGCTAGAAGGAACCGGCTTCAGAGGTTCATAGGTGTGTATACAAAACTAACAACCACTAGGGCAACCCAAACCTGACCCACACATTTGATTTAATAAGTAGCTATTTACTGACTGCATCTGTCAATCAGAGACATAGGAGCCAGACCAGAGGTGAATTTACGATTACCCATCCATTTGTCCAAATTGCACTTAAATAGGGAGAGGTAAGAGCTCTGCTTCACATGGATGGGGAGCCTGTCCCAAGAATGAGAATTCTCTGAGAAACACAGCTGTGTCTCCAACATGCCCTATTTATGTCATAAGCAAAATTTACTTTTAATCTAGTAGTTTTGTTGCTATTTGTTTTGCTGATGTGCAAAAGTTTTACCAAAACAGGCTTCAGGGAGGCCTTGTATGCCAGGCAAAGATCACCTCTCAGAAGTCTGTATTATATTGAGTAAAAAGACAGGGCTTTGAGGTAATCAGCTTAGGACATTGTGTTTACTCCCTGTACTCTTTTTGTAAGGAACCTTTATATGGATGTCACATTTGTTGGTTTTGTCTGGTCAGATGCATACCAAAGCAGGCATTATACTTTGTGATGGGTCTGATAGCCACAATGTGTGTTATGATGACCTGTATGGACCTAGCTGCCATACCCTTGCTTGTAAGTTGAGCAACATAGAAGGATTTTCTTATTACTTTGGACACGTGTTGGTTGTAGGCTATGTTACTAGCTACACAATTTCCCTGATCCCTGACAAGTGAATATACTTTTAAGGGTGTTTTATTGATAACATAGTACTCAGTGTGGTAGATTTCCCAAAATGTCTTATAATGCATTTCTTGATATTCAGTTTTAAGTTGTAGCTTTGGCAACAAGTCTTTGTCTGTGTTAGACCTTCCTGAAAGGTGTTCTTATCTAGGGGATTCCATGACTGTTATAAGTTTGCAATCATCCGCAAACTTGGCTACCCAAAGGACTTTGACATCCAAGAAGTAGATGCCAAAGAGGAGTCAGCCCAGCACAAAGACCTGTAGGACTCCACTGGTGACTGGCCTGTTTGTGGAGGTGGCCTCATTGATTCTAACCTGTTGGGTCCTATCAGTAAGCTAGGTAGCTATTCAGCATGTTATAAAAGGGTTTATATCTAGTTCTACAAGTTTGTTGATAATGCCTGAGTGGGGTATTTTATCAAATGCTTTAGCCAAATCTAGGTTTTCAGTATGCACCATTTTCTCCTCATCCATTGCCTTAGTGATCTTTTCAAAGAAGTCCACCAAATTCAGTAAACATGACCTTTATTTGACAAAATCAAACTGGGATGGATCCAGTGTCTGGAGGTCTCCTCTCTCCTTGTTGATAATTTCCATGATAATTCTTTCCATGACTTTGCAAATAAGACTAGTCAGACTAAGATGTCTGTAGTTTCCAAGATCTGTTGAAGGTCCTCTCTTATGAAAGGGGATGACCATCTAAGTCCTCCATTCATGTGGCACAATGCCTGGTTTAAGAATATAGTTAAATAATAACTCCAGGGGTCCTGATAAGTCTTATTTTAGTCTATTCAGGAGGCATCCTGGAATGTTATTGGGGCCCACTGAGGGCATGTTCTTGGCTTTAGTGAGTGCAGCCAGTACATACTCCTTACTTATAGTTGGAGGGGTTATGTCTGATGGCATTTTTGGGGAATGGTTGGGGTGAGAGGGTAGTAAATTTGGAAAATAATTTGTCCACTAACAGGCTTGCTATTAGTGAGTGCAGCCCGTACATACTCCCTACTTATAGTTGGAGGGGTTATGTCTGAGGGCATTTTTGGGGAATGGTTGGGGTGAGAGGGTAGTAAATTTGGAAAAGAATCTGTCCTCTAACAGGCTTGCTATATCGCCAGGTTCAGTGAATATGATACCATTAACCACCAGTTCAGCACATTGTTGTGTGCTGCCCTTGAGGTTTCTGACATAGCTGTAGAAGGCCTTATCTTTTTTCTTTTACCTGGGAGGCTTTGCTTGACCTAATTAGCCCTCTTAATTGCCTATTTACTTTGATGAGAGAGTTTTTATGTTTATAGCAATTACCCTTCCTATTTTTTGCCATATTTTGTTTCCTTTTATTGTGTATCCTGTTTAATTTGGAATGCCACTAGGGCAGTTTGTTTCTAGGGCTAGTCCTGGGCTTACTTTTATTAGGTACAGCAGCCTCTATGCAGCCATTGAGCTGGTTGTACACAGTTTCCAGCAGCAATTTAGCACAGGCTGCTGTGTTCACTGGATTTAGAGTAGCATTGAATTCTGAAAATCCACCACTTAATAAAAGGTAATTTGCCTTGGAATAGTTCCTAACTGTTACTGGTTTTAATGGAATTACAGAGCTGATTTTGATTTTGAAGGACTCAGCTTTATGACTGGACCTTACCAGGAAGGATGACACATTGGGGGGGGGCACCATTTTCCCATATTTGTTAAGCATGAGGTCCAGTATGTTGGAGTCTCTAGTGGGTATATTCACCATTTGGTCAAGATTGTTTGTATTTATGAAGTCCAGATATCTCTGTACCTGTAGATTTGAGGCCATGTAGGATTTCCAGTCTACAGAGGGGTAATTAAAGTTTCCCTTGAGTAAGGTGTTAGGTTGGATGGTAAGTGTCTCCAGTAGATCAAGTATGCAGTGGGAGCTTCATGGGACATGGAGAGTGACCTATAGCTGGATAGGATATGGTAAAGGATTTTGTCTATGGTGATCTGCACATGGAGGAACTCCAGCATGTCATCCTGTTTGACCACCATAGAGGTCTGCTTGTCATTGATATATATTGACACATCTCCTCCTTTAGCCCTTTTCTGTGCAGCTTCTTCTTCATCTTTTGGCTTTTTCTGGTTAGGGGTTGCCACAGAGGATCACCTGTCCACTCATTTTCTGTGCAGTTACTGGTGTATAAGTGTGGAAAGTACTGAAACCTTGCACTGCCAGGATACTCTCTGTCGCTTTGAACTATATCTCGGTAATTGCAGAGATGTCTGTATTCTCAAGTGTGAGGAGGGCTTGGAGAGAATGTACTTTTTTGTTTAGGCACCTGGCATTGAGCAGTAACACCTTGAGATTCAGTTGAGTTGATTTTGCTATGTCAGTAGGATTGTCAATATGGCATTGCCTAAAAAAGGCACTATGGGGTGGATACAGTTTTAGCCAGTATTCAAAAGTCTAGAGGAGAGAGGTGAGACCATTCTTGGCAAAGCAATGTCATCTGTTAACAATGTCCTCCCAAGCAGGCAATTATTGGATCCTCCTTAGAATGACACTAGAAAGACAGTTGTTGAAATCAAGCATTTTTTGCTCATATTGTGGCATCATCCTTGGTGATGGTAATATTCTGCTCAATGCTAGACGCATACCAGCCTGAGACACATAGACTGAAAGTACCATAATGTCTCTCTTCATATAGTCCAGGGATGCCATCTCATGTTATTTACACCTACATGGACTATGATGGAGTCACACTGGTACCTGTGGCATAATAACTTGAGTGTGTGCGTGATTTGGTGGATCTTGGCTCCAGATAAACAACTAACAGTTATCTTTTCCTTCTTCAGCCTTGTTAGAGGGACATCAGTATATCTTACAATGGAGTCCCCTATGTTGATAGTCCTGGGGAGTGTGTTTTCTTGCTTCAGGGCTTAGTTTTTGGGGCTCCACTGAGAGTTACAGTATGTGTGGTGTTAGGTGTTGTTTTTCCTGAGTGTCTTTGGGCTTGCCTTGTGTACTATGTGATGTGGGTGTTTTGGTCATGTGTGTGTTTGTGTGTGTGTGTGTGTGTGTGTGTGTGTGTGTGTGTGTGTGTGTGTGTGTGTGTGTGTGTGTGTGGTTTCGACAACCTGATGTGCACTTGTATGTGAGTGTTTAGCCCCCAGTGTCATTGTGTGAGTACAAACTCTCACATATAGTGTCTGCTTCTTTAAGGATTACGTGGCTGTCAGTAAACATGAGACAATTGCTACATTGTCTCAGGATGTGCATATCCACCAAGTTGGCTACAGAGAAGTTAGGAAATTTCATATCCATACTGTCTAGTCTTTTGATTTGTGAGCTACAATGGGGTGGTATATTGGGGTTGGACAGCTATTAAGGGTACTTTATTGGAACAGATTATGCTAAACAGTACTAAATTTTGCTAACTTTAATGTTTACACAGTACTAAATTCAACTAAATCTATAGATGTTTTGTGGTCCTATCTCGCCTACATTCCTTACTCACGGGTTCTCGGCTCCGACTTGGCCAAATTTCTCTAGCACGAAGTCTCTAATTGGCTGGGCTAACCTGGTATCCCAAGATGCACCTCACCCTAGCCCCAGATCTCATTTGCCGCTCATAGAGTTAGGATGTGGTCTCACTTGGCTGTGGCTAAGTACCCTTTCAAATACTTTTTCTAAGTATTTTAGCAGTTTGTTATTTTACAAAGCTATTTAATAGCTAGTTTCTCCTTGTCTAAGTTTCATTGTGAGTGTTAGTGAGATTGGGTGTTTGTGGTATCCCATTGTTTGGTGGGCTAGGCCCATTTATGTTAGAGGACCTAGTCCTCTCCTATGTTGTTTTCTGGTGTTAAAACTGTAGCTGGATTTGTTCTTGTATTTCCCTGCTACTCCAAGAAATGTTTGATTTAGAGTTCCTTGCCCGTTAGTGGTGTTTGTTTTCCCGCCTTCCTCTTGTGTCGTTGTCGGTTGACAGTCTACTGTTATTTTTTACCATGTCTAAAGAGCAGAAGGAGCATAAACCCTCTGGGTTTAAAAAGTGTACTAAATGTTTCTACAAAATGTCTATTAAGGATGGCCATGCCATTTGTGTGTATTGTCTTGGGGCTATTCACCTGCAGGAGTCCTGAAGTTTCTGCCACGCTTTTAGCGCGAGGGTACTGCAGGAAAGAAAAAATAAACTGATTTTGAATGGCCTGATTAAGCCCTCTTTTGAGGAGTTCTTAGATTCTTCTTCTTTTTCCAGTCCTAAATCTAAGCCTTCCAAGGCCAAGAAGAGATCTCCGGCTCTGTCTGCTTCCTCGGAGCCCCCAGAGAAGGTTAAAATAGTGGTTTCTGCCTCCTCAGCTCCATTGTCCTTGGGGCCACAGGAGACAGTCTCGATTATGGATACTTCCTCCTCGGCTACATTGTCCTCGGGGCTGCAGGAGAAGGTTTCGATAGGGGATACTACCTCCTCGGCACAATTGTCCTCGGGGACGCAGGAGGTATCAGTGGTGCTGGAGCCGACCTCGGCTCCGATATTATTGGATCCTATTCGGAGCCGGTCACCCAGTGTCAGGCATGTGTCTCTGGGTAGGAGATCCTGATCTCCTTCTATTTTGTCCAAATCCTCTAGGCTGTCTGAATTGGATGTGGATAGGGTGGTCCAGAAGCTCCTGCAGTCGCTGGTGCTAGCAAAACTGTTCTCGGCTCCGACACAGTCGGCTCCAGAGCCAGTCCCCATTCTGGTACCTGTGATTCCTCCTCTGAGCACCCATGTGTCATCGGAGCTGGAGTGCTCTGCGCTGAGTGATGTTCTCGTGTCGGCTCTGATACCCCATGTGAGTCTATCGGAGCTGGCGTTGGCTCCAACCATGTCAGTTCCATCCCCTGGTTTTGGTACTTGGGTTTCCTCAGTCGGACCCGAGGGGGATACCTCAGGACTACTGTTGGTTTTGAGCCTCCCTCTCGGTGCTTTGGCTCAGGGAATCCCAACTCCGGTCAAGGTCTCGGAGACGGGTCGGTCCTCAGATTCGGGAGGACCTGCCTTCGAGGCCATGAGGAGCGCACTGGCCAGATCGTCAGTTACATCACCTGGATCGGTCACTCCGTCCCCTTGCACCCCAGCTAGAGCCTCTGATGCCCCCCTATCATTGGATGGCAGAGCCCAAATGTCTGGGGATACCCCCTTGAGTGGTCCCCTACTTTCTGAGGGTCCCTCAGAGTCGGTGCCTGAGGAGCCCCCTAGGAAGAAGTTGTGCAAGAGGAAGCACATAGACTCCCAGGATGAGTCCCTGACTTCCAAAACCGACCTCGAGGAGTCAGAGGCGTCCCCCAAGTCGTCCTCCGATGATGTCTCTTTCTCCGACATCCTGGGGATTTTGAGGCAGAGAGGTGACTGGCCTTCCAAGACCCCCTCTGAGGAGGAGTCGGTATTCCTCAAGGCCTTTGGAGCTCAACCCTCTGCCTCCTGGGTGTCTCCACCCTTTGATGAACTCCTGGACTTGATTTGTCGAAGGGTGTGGGAGAACCCTGATTCCGTGGAACCATTGCCCAGATGTCCAAACAAGTTTCTGTCGGCTCTCCCGGGCAAAGAGTTCCTTACCAAAGGGGTTTTGGTAGATGCCTTGGAGGTGGCGGCAGCCACTCAGCAGGAAGTTGCAGAGGCTTCTTCTTCAGTCCATCCTCCTAACAAGGAATCCAGGAGTATGGACCGATATGGGAAGCGTACTCTGTCTTCGGCGACCTTTACCTTACGGTCATTGAATTACCCTCTGTCATTTCACTCGGCTTCAAAGAGATCTCCTGAAGAGCTAGGAGATACTCTGATGGGTAACATGCCTGAGGCAGTAGCGCAGACTGTTAACACCCAGTCGTCTACCCTAGGTTCCATTGTCAACACGTCTATGAGGCTCATATCTTATGCAGCCAAAGGGGCGAGTAGGGCAGCTAGCTCAGGCATAGCTCTTAGAAGGCAAGCCTGGATGCACCTGTGTCATTTCGTGGAGGCCTTTAAGTCTTTCTTTACTGAAGCCCCCTTTGATGGGTCCTCTCTCTTCAGACCCAAAGTGAAAGACACCCTCGCCAGATGCGAACAGGAGGGAAAGACCCTATCGGCCGTAGGGGCCCCTTTTTCTCTCCCTTCTAGGCCTTATCCCAAGGCTCAGAGAGGAGGGAAAATGTGGTTCAAAAAGTCTCAGAGGTCCTTTCCCACAGCTCAAGGTGAGTCCCCCTCCAGAGGCAGAGGGGGGGGGATTATTCTGGAAGATGCCATCCTAGAGGCAGAGGAGGCCCCCGCAACTCGGAAGACTGCGATTCCTTTCACAGTTCTTTCTTCCAGCATTCCTGAGGCGTTGCCCGACTGTGCTATTCCGGAGACAGTCGGAGGCCGAATTTCGTTGCATCTAGAAAGACGCCATCCTAGAGGCAGAGGAGGCCCCCGCAACTCGGGAGACCGCGATTCCTTTCGTGGTTCTTCCTTCCAGCGTTCTTGAGGCATTGCCTGACTGTGCTATTCCGGAGCCAGTCGGGGGCTGAATTTCGTTGCATCCGGAAGCCTGGGAAAGCATCACCCAGGATCATTGGGTGCTTCGAATAGTTACCGGAGGTTACACTATTCCCTTTGCGTCGACACCCCCCCCAGTCAGAAGGATCCCGGATGTCCCACCCAGTCAACGGGATCAAGCAGCACTAGAAGTTGCAAAGCTGCTAGAAAAAGGAGTCATCCAACCAGTCTCCTCAGACCATGTCGGATCAGGAACTTATTCACGACTCTTTTTGGTGCCGAAAAGAACAGGGGACCTGAGACCCATTCTGGATCTCAGTCGACTGAATCACTACGTTCTGAAGTCCAAGTTCCGGATGGTCACACTTCAGTCCATTTTTCCACTGCTGGAGAAAGGAGTATGGATGTACTCCATTGATCTCAAGGATGCCTACTACCACATCAAAATGGAGAAGGCATCCAGGAGTCATTTATGCTTCTGGTTAGGAGCCAGTCACTTCCAGTTTTGTGCCCTGCCCTTTGGTCTCACCACAGCCCCAGAGTGTTTACCAAGTGTTTGGCAGTGGTGACAGTTCACCTGTGGCATCTAGGATTCCAGGTGTTTCCGTATCTGGATGACTGGCTTCTTGCCGCCCCCACCAGGCATCTGCTTGTTCAAGCCAGGGACACGACCATCTCACTTTTCCAACGTCTAGGAATTACTTTGAACTGGGAAAAGTCTGTCTTGCAGCCCTCACAGCATGTTGTTTTTATAGGTGCAGAGCTAGACTCTATTCAAATGCGTGCCTTTCTGCCACAGGATAGGATAAGAGTGTTGCAGTCTCAGATCCACGCACTGTTGCCCCTCAGAATATTTCAGGCCAGGTTAGTTCTTCAGCTTTTGGGATCCATGGCCTCCACTATCATGCTGGTACCTCTGGCCAGGTTACACATGCAGATCCTACAGTGGCTCCTGTCGGTTCAGTGGTCTTTTCAGAAGCTTCCTCTTTCCCACCTGATACTTCTCACGGAATGATGCAAACAGGACCTCCTCTGGTGGCTATGCTCCTCCAATCTGAACAGAGGAAGGAGCTTGATTCCTATGTTTCCAACAGCCACGGTGACCACGGACGCCTCCCAGATGGGGTGGGGGGGCATTATCTAGGCAGGACGGTCCAAGGCACCTGGCAAGATCACGAGGTACACTTGCACATCAATGTTCTGGAGATGAGAGTGGTGTTTCTGGCATTGTGAGCACTCCAAGACTCTCTACCTCGGGGAACAATTGCAATTCACTCGGGCAACATGTCCATAGTGTGGTACCTGAACAAGCAGGGGTGAACCAGTTCTTATCCCCTCTGCAGAGAGGCCATGCGAGTGTGGCAGTGGGCAGTGTCTTTCCAACGGTTTCTGGTGGCAACGCACATTCCGGGGAAGTCCAACGTGATAGCGGACAGGCTAAGCAGAGCTATTCTGATGCCTCACGAGTGGTCCCTGAACAACCGAGTGGCGGTTCAGATCTTCAAAAGGTGGGGTCAGCCTTGCTGCGATCTCTTCACCAGCCCCCTCAATGCCAAATGCAGCAAGTACTTCACTCTGATCCCCCCACAGGGGGAGTCACCCAGGGATGCTCTAGCTCACAATTGGCCCCCCCAGTCTGGTCTACGCTTTCCCTTTGTTTCCTCTGTTACCAAGAGTGATACAGAAAGCCATATCCTTGGGAAGCAGGATGATCCTTATTGCTCCACACTGGCCTTGACAAGTATGGTTCCCTTTTCTTCAACGGTATGCACTGGATGGTCTGTGGACTCTGGACCCAGTACCGGACCTCCTGATTCACATGTCAGGACAATTTCATCCATCCCTGCTAACTCTCAGGTTGATAGCCTGGCTGTTCCACTTCCATCGCTAGTCAGACAACATTCCTTTTCACCTGAAGTGGTGCACATCTTGTCTTCTTCTCATAAGTCTTCCACCAGGAAGATTTATTCCAGCAAATGGAGGAGATTCTCTATTTGGGCTCAGGCCCAAGGTTTGGACCCCTTCACAGCCCCAATTCCGTCGGTCTTAGATTTTTTAGCCATGTTGTTCCATCAGGGCTCCTCACCCGCTACCATTAAAGTACAGTTGGCTGCAATTTCCAATTTTCACACATCTTACGAGCCCTCTCTTATGGGCCACAAACTCTGTAAAGCCTTTCTAAAAGGCGCTTGGTTACTTCATCCCCCTGTTTCAGAACCTGTACTGCCATGGGACCTGAACCTTGTGCTACAAGCTATGACGTCACCACCCTTTGAACCGGCTGCCACTTGTGACTTAAAGTTCTTATCTTGGAAGATGGCTTTTCTGATAGCCATTACATTGGCCAGGAGGGTATCAGAACTTCAAGCCTTGTCCATTAAACCTCCGTATTTGATCTTTCATAAGGACAGCATTTCCCTGAGGCTTAACCCTTCCTTCCTTCCAAAGGTGTCATCCACTGTCAATCTCCATCAATCTACTGAGCTACCAGTGTTCTTTCCAAACTTTTCCAACAAAGCAGAGTTCAGGTTTCATCAGCTGGATGTGCACAGACAACTGAGATTTTATTTGCATAGGACTAAGTATGTTGGGAAATCTGATCAACTGCTTGTGTCCTTTTCAGAAAACAGGGCAGGTTGTCCTATTTCCAAGTGCACAATTTCTAAATGGATCAAAGATTGTATTTCATTCATCTACTCGTCAGCAGGCAGAACTTTACCCTTTCCCGTCAAGGCTCATTCCACCAGGGCTATATCTACATCAATAGCTTTCCATGCTAGGCTTTCCTTGGATGATATTTGTGCTGCAGCCACTTTGGCCTCTCCCAACACTTTTATTACTCGTTACAAGCTGGAAGTGGCTTCTAGGGGCCGGGCTTCCTTTGGTTCCACGGTTCTCAGGAGTATCTTCCTATGAGCCTCCCAGGATAGAGGTGCTGGGGACTCTGTCCCGTGAGTAAGGAATGTAGGTGAGACAGGACCACATAACATCAGTTAGTTATGTACTCACCATAACAATCGATGAATGTGGCCCATCTCGCCTACATTCCTACGTACCCTCCCACCTGCCCCCTTCCTAGAGGATTTGGAGGAATATTAGCTCTGTGGACCCTTCATGTTCAGTGATTTTTTTCTCTTATCTGGCTGGAATTTCTTCCAGTGTTGATTGAGTATGGGTTATGATTGGTATGATTGCAAACAAGATCTGGGGCTAGGGCGAGGTGCATCTTGGGATACCAGGTTAGCCCAGCCAATTAGAGACTTCGTGCTAGAGAAATTTGGCTGAGTTGAACCCGTGAGTAAGGAATGTGGGCGAGATGGACCACATACTTCGATTGTTATGGTGAGTACATAACTAACTGTTATTGCCACTTGATTCAAATAGTTGCTCTAAGTTTATCATCACACAAGGTATTTGCGTTATATTGCTGCTTCACAGGGTACAGTTTCATGAATCACTCTTTCTACTTGTTTGCTATTGTACAGGCACTGCTAACCTACTCAAGCACACAAAATATATAATAGTGCAGAAAAAACAGAAATCTAACTAATAAGTCTTCTAGTCAATAAAATGACTACACTGTGAGTCCTTTTATGTATATCCCAACTCACAGTGACTAGACAAACACTTCCTCTCACAAGATGAATAAATCCAGTCTTCCTAATGTAAAATAACAGTAGGAGAGACCCACAAGTGCAGTGCTACCACAAACCACTTAAACAACTGGCTGGGAATCACTTATGAAGGTAATGTCAAGACAGTCTTACAACAGTAACAGTGAAGAACAACCAGGCTAGCTAGAAAGCCATCCAGTCAAATAAGCAGTATCGGAGCTCTTTCAGAAACTTTAACTTAATGTATTAGTGGGGCGTGGAGCACACATAGAATGCAACTTTAAACAGGTGAAAGATAAACAGAATATAGAAACACTGAAGCACAAAATGGAGCAGAGACAATTCTCTCAATATTGTCCTTCTACTACAGTTTAATGTACCATACAATGAAGAAATGTATTAGTAACACTGTTTATAGAAAAAATGCAATAATAAATTACTAAGGCTCAAAATCCAGCAGTTGTACAGTTCACAGCTGTGAATTAAACTACAAGACTATAGGCCAGCAGGATTTAAAATACAAATGGATAGCTTTTACAAGAAATTCTACTTGTGGAAATAGAAGTGCAGAATAATGCAGAAACACAATCTTACCAGTGCTAATTAAAATACAAGAATAAGGTCTTACATTCAGTCTGCTCTGCACTACACAGTTTTCCAGAGTACTAAACTCTGTTTTTAGCTAGCTTCGATTTCTTCTGAAGCCAAGAGATCAATATACAGCATCCATCATTGTAGAACTTGACCCAGAGAATGCCAGCAGAATGAGGAAAGCTGTTGGTTTGGCTAACTTGATGTACACTGATGTGCTACTAACCATTTGATGAGGCATTGCTGCTCTCGTCTGTGTCATTCCTATCGGTTGGAAAACTTCACAATATTTGAGCCATAGATGCTTTGGGGTAAACTATAACAAGTGCTTCAGAGTTCCAGAGGATTACTAGAGGGTTCTGGAGCAAACATAAGCAGCAGTCAGAAGAAATCAATTGCTTTAGCCCTTTAAACATTCTATTTTCCCTTCCAAGCGAAATGTAAAACAATGCAAACTTTAAAAATGCTCTACACAGCAATACAGTAATTAATAGTTCATTACTATACTCCCCCTCAACAGAAACACACACACGTCAGTCTGTCTCTGTCTGTCACATGCATGTGCATAACACACACACACACACACACACACACACACACACACACACACACACACACACACACACACACACACACACACACACACACACGTGCCTGATACTGGTTGATAAAACCACCACAAATAAGACAAATTATAGTAATTCGGAAACTGTAAAATGAGGCCCTTGTTTATCCATAAAGGGGAAGGTCCCTACATTTTCATATCTGTTCACTATTCCAGGCTGGCTGTAATACTCTCTTATTTATCAGCGTTTCCAGTTTCAGACAATGGTTGAAAATTGGAAGTGATAGTTATTGCTTGAAGGATAACAGAAATCCTTCATTGTTTCTTTTTTGCCTAGCTCAAGTGACTGTTGTCCTAATAATCATAGCTATCACTTTATACATACAAGAACATATGCTGCCTGTCGAGTCCACTAGATGTATGGAGCAGAGGCAGGAATGATGAATTCAAATGAGCTCAGGCAGAGCTATTTTAGTCTGCTTTTCTGAATTGTTGAATTAGTTATAACAGTAGTAATCCATACTGCTCATTACATCTCAGGCAGACTGCAGTTATCAAATCTGCTCTTCAAAAAAAGTGAACAAATGGGCATTTGTTCTCCCATCATGGCACAGTGGCTTACCACTCTGCTTCTAGAATCATTTGTCATCCACCTGACTAAAGATCCAAGAAAGATGACTGTCCTCTTTGGCCTTAACTCTGAAATTATTGCTCAAGGTCTCCTTTTTGGATTTCTTCCTATTATGGACACTGAAACCTCACTCACTATTTAAAATTCTTGTGACAATGAATTTATGAGTTTTAGACTCAAGCGCTTTGTAGCTCTGCTAGGCTATTACTCATGCTTGAATGAGAATATTATTTCAGGCAAACAGCTGTGGGGGACAGAAAGGGAGTTTTAGGGTTAGTGAGCGATCTGGAAATTTAGGTTTAGGGAGTGAGGCTGGAGTTTTAGGTTTAGGGATAGATCAGAGACTTTAGGTTTATGGAGGAGGAGTGGAGGTTTAACATTAGGGACCAAAGAGTCAGGCTGGGAACTTCTTGGGAGTTTTAGGTTTAGGGTTTAGGTTCTGGTAGGACTATGAACTTTATAGCATTGTGTGCTAGCAGGGCTATGTAGGAATGATAGATTGGGGTATTAGGGGTTAAAGCACTTGATTTTTCAAGTAAGTGGTAGTGAGCAGGTGTACCATGAGCTATGAGCATGCAAGCACCTGTAGTAGGTACTCTATATATATCGATATCTATATATACACTGCAATGTAAAAGTGTTTGCCCTCTTCCTGATTTCTTATTTCTTTGCATGTTTGTCACACTTAAATGTTTCAGATCATCAAACAAATTTAAATATTAGACAAAGATAACCCAAGTAAACACAAAATGCAGTTTTTAAGTGATGATTTTATTTATTAAGGAAAAAAAACTATCCAAACCTACATGGTCTTATGTGAAAAAGTAATTGCCCCCTTGTTAAATCATGACGTAACTGTGGTTAATCACATTTTTGGGAAAGCTGAGTTCAATTTCACTAGCCACACCCAGGCCTGATTACTGCCAGACCTGTTGAATCAAGAGATCAATTAAATAGAACCTGTCAGACAAAGTGAAGTAGGCCAAAAGATCCTAAAAAGGAAGACATCATGCCCCGATCTAAAGAAATTCCAGAACAGATGAGAAACAAAGTAATTGACATCAATCAGTCTGGAAAAGGTTACAAAGCCATTTCTAAAGGTTTGGGACTCCAGTGAACCACGGTGAGAGCCATTATCCACAAATGAAGAAAATATGGAACAGAGGTGAACCTTCCCAGGAGTGGCCGTCCTACAAAAATTACCCCAAGAGTGCAACGATGACTCATTCAAGAGGTCACAAAAGAACCCAGAACAACATTTAGAGAATTGCAGACCTCACTTGCCTCAGTTAAGGTCAGTGTTCATGACTCAAACATAAGAAAGAGACTGGGCAAAAATGGCATGCATGGCAGAGTTCTAAGGCGAAAACCACTGCTGACCAAAAAGAACATAAAGGCTCATCTCACTTTTGCCAAAAACATCTTGATGATCCCCAAGACTTTTGTGAAAATATTCTGTGGACTGATGAAACAAAAGCTGAACTTTTTGGGATGTGTGTGTCTCATTACATCTGGCATAAAAGTAACACAGCATTTCAGAAAAAGAACATCATGCCAACAGTCAAACATGGTGGCGGTAGTGTGATGGTCTGAGTGTGTGCTACTTCTGGACCTGGACGACTTGCTGTGATTGATGGAAACATGAATTCTGCTCTCTACCAAAAAATCCTGAAGGAGAATGAATGTCCAGCCATCAGTTCGTGACCTCAAGCTGAAGCGCACTTGGGTTCTGCAGCAGGACAATGATATATAACGCAACAGCAAGTCCACCTCTGAATGGCTTAAAAAAACAAACTGAAGGTTGGGAGTGGCCTTGTCAAAGTCCGGACTTGAATCCAATTGAGATGCTGTGGCATGACCTTAAAAAGGTGGTTCATGCTCGGAAACTCTCCAATATGGCTGAATTAAAACAATTCTGCAAAGAAGAGTGGGCCAAAATTCCTCAACAGCGATGTGAAAGACTCATTGCCAGTTATCGTAAATGCTTGATTGCAGTTGTTGCTGCTACGGGTGGCACAACCATTTATTAGGTTTAGGGGGCAACTACTTTTTCACATAGGGCCATGCAGGTTTGGATAGTTTTTTTTCCTTAATAAATAAAATCATCACTTAAAAACTGCATTTTGTATTTACTTGAGTTATCTTTGTCTAAAAGTTATGTTTGTTTGATGATCTGAAACATTTAAGTGTGACAAACTTGCAAAAAAATAAGAAATCAGGAAGGGGGCAAATACTTTTTCATTGCATTGTGTGTGTGTGTGTGTGTGTGTGTGTGTGTGTGTGTGTGTGTGTGTGTGTGTGTGTGTGTGTGTGTGTGTAGATATTTATATGGGAACAGGGCAGTTTCTTGAACGATCAGTTCATTAAATATTCTGAATGTCAACATAAATGATCAATAACACTTTTTAGTGTTCTTTGCAGGAAGTCACAGTACAGAGGGGAGTAGGAATTTACCTTTTCCTGTCTGTTGTGCGATCTTGGAGTTGGTATATATATATATATATATATATATATATATATATATATATATATATATATATATATATATAAATTTAGAAGGGGTATGGAAGGGTAGTGGTATGGGGTAAAATGCCTCACACTCATAAGGAAAAACACTAAATGACAGGGAAAACTGATATTAAATGAGCATTGATGCTGCTGGCTCAGTCTTCTTAAAATCAGGAAACAAGATCCATGAATCACAGCCAAACTGAAAATCGACATCAGAGTAATCAAGCAGTTATAACTTGTTTAGAAACTGATAATTCTTTAATGGAAAATGAAAAATATTAAATAGATGAGCTGTTTTGCCCTTAACAGAGCTTCATCAGGTCTAATTCCAGTTTTAACAGACTTTCATCAGATCTAACTCCAGTTTACATGACATGCATTATTTATTTGATGTAGCACATAGCTCATTGTCAATTCATTGGAGCTGGGGTCATAAATGTACACCACAGGCTCTTTAACCAAGCTATAGTAGGATAGGCCACATCTTTCATCTATGTTCTGCATATCTATTCCTGGTAGTTTCTAGGCTATAGCTTATGTGCTGCATTCCCATTTTATGTAGCTAATCCCTAATTGATACACTTTATATAACTATTGTCATTGGCTATGCACATTCATTAGCATATCAGCTTATCTGTGACCTGATAAGAAGATGACATTTGCCATATTTAAAATGGGCAGCACAGACTAATAAACAATCTAAGGTTGAAAGACACTCATCTATTTATTATCTATTATTTTTAATTAAAAAAATATTAATTTATATACAAGTTGTATGTGCTTGATTACTTTAAAATCTTAACTGAGACTGGCTACAGTTTATGGTTCTTTTTTTCCTGATTTTAAGGAGGCTTAGCCAGCAACTTCAGTGATCATAAAGTACCAGTTTTCCCTGTGTTTTTATACACACACACACACACACACACACACACACACATATATATATATATATATATATATATATATATATCTATATAAAACTTAAAATACCGAATTTCATAATATCGAAAAAAAAACTACATGGTACCAACACTTACTATACTCCACCAGAAGTACACAGAGAAACTAATAAAAGACAAAGCATATTAGTTTACTCCAATTATTAGCAGGTGGCAAGCCCCCCCTGCACCCCCACACCCCCCGCTACTTAAATATATCAACTCCGAGACTGCACTTTACTACACTAAGTTGAGTTATGTTGTTGTATAGCAAATTAAAAGGGAACATAACTAAGGTTACAACAGGCAGTCATGAAGCACGTAATGGTATGTTTGCCATTTTCTTCTGTGGAGTGTGATCTCAGAGTTAATATATTTAAGTAGCCCTAATACCCTTGCCCAAAGGTTCCTGGAATTCATAAATTCAAATGCACTGGAACAACTGGTCACCTCTCCCACTAGGGGAGATAATATACTAGACCTGATCATCACAAACATGGGGACAAAATGCTCCACACCGGAAGTATACCCCTCACTAGTGAGATCTGACCACAAATTAATCACCCTGGATATACATATCCCACCTCCACCCCCAGCACAAAAGACCACAGTGAAAAACTTCTCAAAAGCAGACTTCACTCTTCTTAAGACTGAGATGGTATCCTTTAAGCCCACTGTGCCAGTGGATACCACATCCCACAATGCCGAATCCTTCACAAATGCTTTCTATGGACATCTCCAAGAATGCATGGATCATGCAATCCCAAACAAATCCAAGTACCTCTCCACCAAAGGTAAGCGTCCTGTCTGGTGGACCTCAACCATAAACAAACTGTATAACAAAAGAAGGAAGCTACTGCACGTCAGAGCAAAATCCCATGAAGGGAAGACATCTCTGATCAACATTAGCAGAAAACTACGCTCTCTCATAAAAACATCCAAGGCCAACTTTGAGAGAAAAATCGCTAAGGACACTAAAGATAACCACAAAGCCTTCTTCAGCTATGTTAGAAACCTGGGCGGAAACCCTCAGATATGCTCAGAGTTGGTTCAAAACAACAAAAAATACACTGAACCCACAGATATTGCCAACTTTCTGGCTGGCAGGTTCAGTGCAAATTTCTCCCCTCCTTCACCCCCAAAAGAAGAAATACTTATCCCAGCTGAATGTAATCTCCCTGTCATCTTAGATGTCCAAGTGAGAACCGCCCTAAACAAAGCAAGAAACACAGCATCAATGGGACCTGATGGTATCCCGGGTTGCGTGTTACGTGAACTCCAAAAGGAGCTAAACCCACACATAAAAATGCTATTTAACCTTAGCCTTACTTCGGGATATGTACCTGAACACTGGTGTACAGCAACAGTGGTCCCACTCCACAAGGGGGGGTGCCTCTACAGACTCTGGAAACTACCGCCCCATAAGCTTAACCAGCCTGGTCTGCAAAGCTATGGAAAGAATCATTATGGAACTCATAAACAGAGACATAGGGGACCTACAGACACTTGACCCCACCCAGTTCGGCTTTGTAAAGGGCAGATCCTGCCTTTTAAACCTGGTTGACTTTTTTGAAACAGTCACTACAGGCATTGATGAGGGCAAAGCAATCCATACAGCATACCTGGACTTGGCTAAAGCCTTCGACACAATACCCCACTCAGGCATCATAAATAAGCTCAACAGCTTAAAAGTAAACCCTTATGTCACTAGATGGGTTGCAAACTGGCTAAAGGACAGAACCCATAAAGTTAAAATCGCTGGAGCAATGTCAGACTCAAAGCCAGTCAGAAGTGGTGTCCCACAGGGATCTGTCCTGGGACCCCTCTTGTTCTGCATTTACTTCTCAGATGTTAAAGCAAACATGGGAGGGCTGTGGCTGACAAAGTTCGCAGATGACTGCAAACTAGGCGCCATAGTTGATACACCAGCAAACACACACATCCTACAAAAAGGCCTCACAGAAACGGACAACTGGTGCCGGAGTCACGGCCTTAAACTAAATGCCAAAAAATGTATAGTCATCCCCTTTGGGAAAAACAAAGTACCCACAAATTATCACATAGACAGCAACCCACTGAGTACGGAAAAAGTAATCAGAGACCTAGGGACCCAAGTCGACAGTGACCTCTCATTTGACACCCACGTTGCCAAAGTGGTTAGAAAAACATTCTACCTTGCACACCTCATCATGAAGGGATTCACATCCAGATCCAAGGATGTCATTGTACCCCTATATTCCTCCCTCATCAGACCCATGATTGAGTACAATGCCCCATTTGGTATGTACCTCACCCGGCATTTGCAACAGCTGGAGAGACCACAAAAGTACCTCACCAAGAGGATCAAGGGTCTCCAACATATGAATTATTCTGCCAGACTAAAGAAACTTCAGCTCTATTCAGTAGCATACCGCCTGCTCAGAGGTGATCTCTGCCTGACGTACAAGGCTATGTCAAATCAGGATCTGATGGACATGCTCCACCTCAAAAAATCCAAATCCATCAGGACCACGAGAGCTAAAGACTTAAACCTCGGCACAAGTATGAATAGGACATGATGGAGGGATAGATTCATAACCCAGAGGCTTCCCATGCTTTGGAGCAAGATCCCAGTTCGTATTAGGCAGAGCCCCTCACTGACTCTCTTCAAGAGAAATGTTGATGAGTGGATGGGAGATCGTAAGTTTACCCCAGGGGTCACATCTGTGTCACTGCTAGACAGGGTAAACTAATTCTATTATATAAGGGGACCTTCATTGTATCACTACTAGACAGAGGCACAGTATTCTAAATTTATTCTGTACATTTTTGTACCATTTCATGGGGTGGCAAAAGCCACATCACTATGGCTAGGCTTACAAATGCCTCAGGGCAGATAGCCTAGTACTATACTATGAAACTATGAAACTATGGGAGTGTGGAGGGTGCAGGGGGCTGGGGCTTGCCTCTGCTCTAGTTGGAGAAGAGTAATATGTTTTGTTATGTAGTTGGAATATTGTAAGTGATGGTGTAGTCTGTTATTTCAATATTATGAAATTCAGTATTTTGAGTTTTCAGTATTTTGAATTTCAAGGTTATGAGCTTTCAAGATTTAGAAGTGGACCTACATATATATATATATATATATATATATATATATATATATATATATATATATTTATATATATATATATTTTTTTACATTGCATTTACTTTTGCCCTGTTTCTCTGTGGTATCTGTTCTATTACCTGTCTCTTTGTCTTGCCTTTTCTTTGGTACATCTGAGGCTTATTCTGCAACTATTTCCGAGCCACTGCCCTACTGGTGCATTTTCTTAACTCTTGCCCTTGCTGTTATCACACAACACCCCTTTTAATTAATGGCTGAAAATCACTTGTCATATTTATTTATTTACATACAACCCAGTCTCTACTTATTTCATTTTACCATTGTTCTCATACCGCCTTTCCTTGTGATATTATTACTAGCTAAATTAGGAGGATCTTTTTTGCCCTGTCCAGTACCTCACCTCTGCCTCCTGTCTCAACTTTTTGTAACTGGTTATCTTAGCAATTACTACTGACCTGCCTTCAGAATCTCAAAGTTCTGCTGTAACATTTTTGCCTAATTCACACCTGTAGCTTTTATCAATCCCAATTTGTTCTTTTAGCACCCCCAAAATGTATTTACATTCAGTAAAGTTCTGGTCCAAAATCATTATCTAATTTTGTTTATTATTATTATTTTTTTGTTTTTTAATATGCTTTTTTTCTTCACTGTCTGCCAACCATGAGCCCACAAAATACCAAACCAGAATATTCAACCTCCCCAAGGAAACCATCATCTAGGAAGCTTTCAGGGCTGGGCTTTTATCTGTCTTATCAGAATCCCTAGTAACCCATGGCAACAGACAGAGTCAGCTGCAGTGCCCAACTCCTAAGCATACACACTACTCCTCATGCCCATCTCTGGCTACAGTGTGCACTGTCTGACCTGCATGACCCCATCATAACCTGTAGGTGCTGGTGAAACTTGCTGTTTAACAGCCTTAGTGGCTGGATAGCTGTGCAGCAGTAGTTCTTGCTGCCCCCCCCCCCCCCCGTGTGAGCTGGCATTGTTCACTGACTCCCACACTCACCTGATGAGTTCTTCAGAGCTCCTGTCACTAATCAGTCATACATCATTTTGTAGCAGTCAGCGCTTCATTCCTCTGTGCTACACAGCTGACAGAATTGTTTTAGAGTATGTGAGTTCTTAAACTGTATGTCAAGTTATGTTATTCTAAATACCCAGCAGCCATTATATCTACAAGTCCACTTGCTTTAGTAGTCCACATACTTAGGAATTTAAGATATGTGATAAACTGTAGTATTTGCATATTATGCAATGCATGCCTTAATGCAAAGTTTCATTACAGCCTTAAACCTATCCTTACAAATATAAATTAATCATTATCCAGGCCTTCTGTTTTCCAGTGGATCAAGTCAGAAATACTTTTTTCTGTTTTCATTCAAGAAGAAAATAAAACATCCCACCATTTAACTGATAGATTTGTCAAAGTCAGAATGAATCTGGTGTGACACAAAATATAATTACATAAATCATTTGACTCGTCTGTCAAACTTTATTAGATTTCACTGCTAGAAATGGAGATGTAGGGAAATGGAGGAGTAAGGTAAGATCTCTGGCTGATGGGATATCTAGGAAGGTTAGAAAATTAATTATATGAACAATGGAAGCAGCTGCATGGTGTAGAAGGGCAGACTTAATTGCCAGTGTAAACATAAATGTCCTGTCTGTGAATAGGATAAGAACAGTACAGAAGTATTTTAAGGGACTGAGGTGTGGAGTGCTACAAATAGCACCCCTCACTACATTCTTTGAGACACTGCATGTCTATGATATTCGTAAGGATACATTCTTTGAGACATTGCCTGCCTATGATATTTGTAAGGATACAGTATGTTGTATTATGGGTACAGTGAATGGCTGAATAACTACCACAGTCTGAGATTCTTGCCTTCCTGGGGGAATGCAAATTGCTGAAATCATGGCTTCTTCACTTAGTGCCTTATTGTAGCTATTCATTTATATTCCAACATGGGAGGCAAGATTTAGGAGATTAAAGATAAATGTGCATCAAACAAAATATGTATGTGTGACGCCCGTGCCCTGGCCCAGCAATCAAGGAACCTCAATCCTCACCACTAACACAAGTCAGGGGCATCTCATATAGGAGAAAAGGATAACAAATACACACAGTAAAGTGCAATTTCCCTTAAGAGCACACAGAGATCACAGTCAGTCCAGGGCTAGTGGCTCCCTTGCTCTCCAGGTCCCCAATAAGACCCCCCACTGACACAGCTATAGGGTCCAGATCTCAGCCTAGTGGGCAAGCTAAAACCTCCAGCACCCTCTCTGTCCAACCAGTGCTTCTTGTCTCTGCCCAAGTAGAAGACACACACACACACACACACACACACACACACACACACACACACACACACACACACACACACACACACACACACACACACACACACTTTGAGAAGAGTTTATATAACCACACAGAGACTCCTGGGGAAGGCTGGCACAGGTTCTCTAGCTGTGCCCCTTTTACCCAAACTATATGGTAGAAATCACTGCCACCACCCAGCTAATATTTATCAGCTACTCAAAGACCCTTAAAAGGGTGTCCAGTTATTACTGTACAATATTATTATCCAATTGGTAGTATAGCCCAGGGCTAAAGCTATAGGAGTGGCTTTGTACAATTTTACAAAAGGCATACAAATACTCTAAAGATCTTAAATTATCTCTACAAAAAACAGCCACAGCTGAAAGGGTTTAAAAATATTTAATAACAAATAGTCAAACCACAAGACAATACTTTTTACTGCACAGTGCTAGTCAAGAGTTCACAGATCACAGAGAAATACTTAAAATAATTCAGTAGTACAGTTCTGACATCAGAGAAACAGAAAAACACATAGTCTAATCTTTCTAGCTTCTAGCTATTTCTAAGAGAAAACACAAGTCTAAGATAAACTTACATATAGAGGAAGACAGTGCTGAGTTGAATGGTCAAGACAGAAATGCTTCATGCTCTCTGATTCTCTCTGCTTTTGAAATCACATTCCTGGTTCACATTACATCATTCTTCACACTTCCCTGGGTTCCAAGGCTAACAGAAACTACATTTACATTCTTTTCCTCTGGGCAGAAACCAGAGCAATAAAGGACATTTATGCATGCA
>NC_056728.1:1810908405-1810913405 GCF_019279795.1 Protopterus annectens | reverse complement strand
CCATCACACACTACAAACACAGACTTGCCACCATCCACACACCATTCACATGGAAGATGGCCACTGTCATCCCTCTACATAGAAATGAATGAAGAATAGAGGATTATGCAATTAAGTGTCCAACACTGGGGGAACTAGAGAGGTCAGGGCCAAGAGTGTAATGCAAGATGCCAAAGCCATGACAGCTTACAGTGTTATGGTATACTCCAGATTATTTGCAAGTAATATCCACTGTTGGTGTGCAAGTGGACAACCGTATGAGGTCCTGTGACATTTTTTCCTGTTTATGTCTTCCAGGTAATATGCAATATCCACGGCTGCCAGCTTACACCAGCATAGAGAATGACACCATAATACGATATGTCAGCAGTACAACATATTATTCAGCTGCATAGCCCAGGATCTGCAGGAGAGGACTGCCCTGTGGAACGAGCTTAAGTCCACAGGGTAAATGATGCTGGGCCTGCACAGCCAAAATTATGAGCAGGTGAGGCATCGCTTGCACTGACCACATCTCCCATGCCCATCAGCTGGCAGCTGCCATTGCGTAGGGACTGGCTAGCCACAGGTGGGGACTGCCATCCAGCTCCCACTGACACACCCAGAGGAGCTCCTCCAAACCCTTGGGGCACCCACCCACGGACAAGCTTTCATGAATTAAAGACAGCATTGTGAAGGTGGGTGCCACATGCACAATGGAGAGCATGCAGGTAAGGCCCCAGTGCACATTACTAGAACACTGTTGCTTATCCATTTTATCTGTAAAGTATCTACATGCATATGTCAGATAAGATAGCCTGTTGCTGAGTGTAGTAATGCACAGATGTGCATAATCCTTTAATACTGGGGTTTGTACTGTTGATGCTGAAATGCTGCTTCACCCTATACCTATGCCACAGCAGTGTGGCTACTAGATATTAGTTCTCCCACAACTATTTAGGTCCCTCTGGTATACAACTGGGACAGCTGCCTCCAGCTGGTATGGAGTTGTTTTGTTTAGGTTTGCCAATACACTGGTCATGTTAAGGCCATGCTATTTGCCATGCACACATTTAACACACCTATACATAATGCTTGCTGTACATGTTCATTTTTGTTGGTGTCAACTGCACTGCATCACAGTGGTCACCATGGTGGCATATCTGAAGGGTATATAATATTCCTGCTGTATACCTCACAACCTGTCAGTGCAAGATGTGTGGTGAGAGATAAACAAAATGGTGGGACAAATGACCTACAGTAGGCACATGTATGAAACATTACCTTTATACAGTGGATGCAACAGTGTATACACCACTATTACAATGGCAACTGTTCCTGATATATACAACAGCAGACCACAGTAATAAATTCCACACCTTTTACAAGCTGTAATGTGATCCTAACATGAGCAATGAATGTGTAATATATAATCCTATTTTAGGACAACAAATATGGGGTATACAAACCTTACAAAACACTGGATGCATGTCTGTGCACACACTCCAAATAACAACATATTGTTGAGGCAGCTTGTGATGTACTGACATCATTCACTCTTCCCTGAGTACACACCTGCCATCAAGTACAGGGCCCTCAATGTCACACCAAGTAATGGTCTCCTCTCCAAGAAGTATGTCCATGACATTTGCCCAGTCTCCTGCATCAGAGGTAGGCCATGGCTTGCACACATCTTACAAAGCATGAATTCCATATCTGAAAGGAATCAGTCAGGAGGGAAAAGTAACCTTACTCCTCACCATTGCATATACCATGACAAACAGTGCAGACAGTGATCTAGAGGTGTATTAAATATGGGACAACAGTGATGTAGAAAAGAAACAGATACGCATCCGAAACAGATGACAAAACGTTTTGCAAAGTGGTCATGGAGGCTGCCCAGAGACATGCAGCAACACTGAGGTAGTTGTAGGAATGTCTAGCAAGTACTATCATTGTGTAGTACCTGTGTCTAACAATCGCCTGGATTCCCAGTAATTGTGGCCTCATGCATTGGGGTAATCAGACGGAAGATTTGTCCCACATCAAACATCATCCAGGGCTCTTGTACAGGTAGCATAAGCATAACATCAAGTCTCCCAAAGGCATGTGTTGCAATGTGTAATGGTGTCAATGAGACCAAGGTTCAAAACATATAGACAGTATTCATAAAGATATGTGTGGAAAGTACAAGAAACACCTCACCCACTTCAGGCCACCATCCCAAACTTTTTAGCTAAGTGCTTGTCAGTGTGTACACCTTTAGGGTTGCTGTTCATTAGCTGAAACTAGGCCAGTAGACATGGTAGGTGGAATTTGGAACACTGCAAAATAACACTCATGTGTGGTCCACAGTTGTCAGACATCTGCAATAAGGCTGAGGATGGGGAGAGGTGTTAGCTTCAAACACAACAGTGAACTGAAGCATACATCCAAAGCTAGCTATGAATGGCCGTATCTGAACACAGTCAAGGTTGGTGAATTGTGCCAGACATAACTCCAGACTCTAGAGCTATAGTGAAGCCACTGTGTGACCCTCCAAGGGCTGTTCACATGAGCTGATCTTGCAATCTGGGCAGAGCTGGGGATCTTGTAGGCAGATGAGACCAATAATGCCAAGTAAAGATGGGCCATGCTAGTACACCCTTCCAGGAATAGTGACTGCTGTAGTTCACTTTAACAGGTGCTTCCTAACAAAACCATTGTTTAAGGTTTTGTACACTTTATGCAACCCACATAGTGTATGCATCTCCATTCACAGCATCTTCACGACTAACATATTTGTTTGATACTGCATTGGATTGCACAGGTCATATGTCACAGCTATCAGGTGTGTGTAATATTAACATATGCAGTATTGTGGCCCCATTGCATATCATAGAAGAGGCTGGCATGTCAACAAGGGTGTATACACTCCTCATAGCCACATTAAAGCTTTGAAGGTTGCCAGTGTAATTTGATTTTATTGCTCATACATGCACTACTGATGATGAGATCTTGCAAATCAAAGGTCAGGCATTAACTATTGGCTGACATCAGTCCTCATATCATCCCAAAGTTTGTGTATGTCATCAGACAAATACATAGGGGCTGTGAGCAAACAGAGCAAAACATAGTTTGCCAGACATCTACACATTCAGCAAATGGTCTGTACACTTGTGAGGTATGGTAGTACACAGCATTACATCAGGGTGTTTTACAGGTGCACAGCAATACTGTGTGCATGGGAGCAGTGTGTTCCAGGGGAAGGAGCATCACCTGGTCAATACAACTCATGCATCACAGAGGTGTGCTATTGTTGGTAACAAGCGATTACTTAATGACTGCAGTGCATGCTGTTGAGTGCCATATGCCATGCATGTCAAATCTGTTGGGTAATGAAATATCTTTCATTTTTATTTTTATTATTTTTATTTTTATGTGAAATATCTTTGTGCCACCTCACCTCACCCAAGTGTGTGTGTGTGTGTGTGTGTGTGTGTGTGTGTGTGTGTGTGTGTGTGTGTGTGTGTGTAGAAGTAAACCATAATATACAGGTCTTAATTTAAATTTCTTTGTCTGCAATTCTCACAGGTGGCGAGGTGGGGTCAGGGTCCCTCCTGCAGGCAAACTTGATGTTAAGGTCCATACAGACTCTGGACAATGATTATAGGCATAGTGGAGGCACAGGCAGGATTGTCAGGGCTGAATCTGTGCCATTGGTTGGCATCCCACTTTTATCCACCCCATCCCCACAACAGTCATAATGCCCATAACATGTACTTATCATCAGTGGTCATAGATGAGGGACAGTTGGTGCAGGTGGAATGGGGACAGGAAAGTGATGACTATAGCAAGTTTGTCTGTACACAGCAAGCTACAGCCAGGATGACCCGCAAAGGTCCCACACAGGCAGCAGATGGACAGGAGGTACTGAGACGAGAGCTGCTCATCATGACCCCTGGCAGAAGTACAACAGATGATGTTACCAGATGCATGTTTCGGGCCATCAAGGCACAGATAGGCACATATGGAACATTACACCAGAGATAGTCTGAGGCTCCAGAGGGCTACTCTTCCCCTGCTGTATGATCACATCCGTGATCATGCAGATGCCCAATTGTTATTTTACAAAGGTTATGGATAGACGGTTAAGTGAGATGGTGGGAATCCTCAACCATGTGGTGTCTGTGATAGAGCATGTGTTGGGAGTAGGGTATCAGCCGCGTGGGAATTTTAGGTAAGCAACACCAACAGGTGGAGGTCTACATGGATGTGCGGCGCATGTTCTCACACCTGCTCCCCGTTAGTGGCAATACCAGCACCAGCACTGAAAGGGGTGCTGTCCATACCACAATGCAGCAGGCCACGTGCAAGTGGTCTTGGCCAGTCCCAACAGGGACGCCGGATCCAGAGGACAATTGTCATGGTCAGGAGAGTACCATCTCTTGGCTTCTGCCTGATGGTGCCCCACATGCAACTCCCCTGGCAGGCACACAGTTCCCATGACCATGGCCAGACATTAGTGCGAACTGTACACCCTGCCATGCATGGTCCACAGCTGTCCAACATACCCCTGTATAGGGCAGCCACATGTCAGAACTGTGTGCATCTATACACACACACACACACACACACACACACACACACACACACACACACACACACACACACACACACACATCACCATCAGAGCTAGGGCACCTCACTACGTCTGCACAGTCCATTTAATAAACAAACCACTAACTCACACACATAATGTCAACCAAACAGCTCAGCCTAGCCCTCTGGCAAACCCACACCACACCCTGTACATATGATGATACCTGTGCCACATCCCTGTCATCCAAACCATCAATGCAAGGACATGCTAATATGGCTTGATACACAGGGTGAATGTACTAAAGTTTAGCAATGTAATGCTGTTTAACCTGTTGTCAACTGGAATGTTTAATGCTTACACATCAGGGTGTGTTGTATTATTGCTGTTATTAACACTGACTGAATGTGGCTCCACATAATGTATTCTGTTTCTTTATGTT
>NC_056728.1:1810898792-1810908392 GCF_019279795.1 Protopterus annectens | reverse complement strand
GGACAACCGTATGAGGTCCTGTGACATTTTTTCCTGTTTATGTCTTCCAGGTAATATGCAATATCCACGGCTGCCAGCTTACACCAGCATAGAGAATGACACCATAATACGATATGTCATACAGCAGTACAACATATTATTCAGTTGCATAGCCCAGGATCTGCAGGAGAGGACTGCCCTGTGGAATGAGCTTGTCCACAGGGTAAATGATGTTGGCCTGCACAGCCAAAATTATGAGCAGGTGAGGCATCGTTGCATTGACCACATCTCCCATGCCCATCAGCGGGCAGCTGCCATTGCGAGGGACTGGCTAGCCACAGGTAGGGATCAAGCCATCCAGCTCCCACTAACACACCCAGAGGAGCTCCTCCAAACCCTTGGGGCACCCACCCACCGGACAAGCCATGAAGCCAAAGACAGCATTGTGAAGGTGGGTGCCACCCACACAATGGACGAGGAGCATGCAGGTAAGGCCCCAGTGCACATTACTAGAACACTGTTGCTTATCCATTTTTATCTGTAAAGTATCTACATGCATATGTCAGATAAGATAGCCTGTTGCTGGAGTGTAGTAATGCACAGATGTGCATAATCCTTAATACTGGGGTTTGTACTGTTGATGTGCTGAAATGCTGCTTCACCCTATACCTATGCCACAGGTGTGGCTACTGATATTAGTTCTCCCACAACTATTTAGGTCCCTCTGGTATACAACTGGGACAGCTGCCTCTAGCTGGTGAGCATGGAGTTGTTTTGTTTAGGTTTGCCAATACACTGGCCATGTTAAGGCCATGCTATTTGCCATGCACACATTTAACACACCTACACATAATGCATGCTGTACATGTTCATTTTTGTTGGTGTCAACTGCACTGCATCACAGTGGTCACCATGGTGGCATATCTGAAGGGTATATAATATTCCTGCTGTATACCTCACAACCTGTCAGCGCAAGATGTGTGGTCAGAGATAAATAAAATGGTGGGACAAATGACCTACAGTAGGCACATGTATGAAACATTACCTTTATACAGTGGATGCAACAGTGTATACACCACTATTACAATGGCAACTGTTCCTGATATATACAACAGCAGACCACAGTAATAAATTCCACACCTTTTACAAGCTGCAATGTGATCCTAACATGAGCAATGAATGTGTAATATATAATCCTATTTTAGGACAACAAATATGGGGTATACAAACCTTACAAAACACTGGATGCATGTCTGTGCACACACTCCAAATAACATATTGTTGAGGCAGCTTGTGATGTACTGACATCATTCACTCTTCCTGAGTACACACCTGCCATCAAGTACAGGGCCTCAATGTCACACCAAGTAATGGTCTGCTGTCCAAGAAGTATGTCCATGACATTTGCCCAGTCTCCTGCATCAGAGGTAGGCCATGGCTTGCACACATCTTACAAAGCATGAATTCCATATCTGAAAGGTATCAGTCAGGAGAGGGAAAAGTAACCTTACCTCACCATTGCATATACCATGACAAACAGTGCAGACAGTGATCTAGAGGTGTATTAAATATGGGACAACAGTGATGTAGAAAAGAAACAGATACCCATCCGAAACAGATGACAAAACGTTTTGCAAAGTGGTCATGGAGGCTGCCCAGAGACATGCAGCAACACTGAGGTAGTTGTAGGAATGTCTAGCAAGTACTATCTGTGTAGTACCTGTGTCAACAATCGCCCGGATTCCTCATAATTGTGGCCTATGCATTAGGGTAATCAGACGGAAGATTTGTCCCACATCAAACATCATCCAGGGCTCTGTACAGGTAGCATAAGCATAACATCAAGTCTCCCAAAGGCATGTGTTGCAATGTGTAATGGTGTCATGAGACCAAGGTCCAAACATATAGACAGTATTCATAAAGATATGTGTGGTGCACAAGAAACACCTCACTCCACTTCAGGGCCACCATCCCAAACTTTTAGCTTGCGGCTGTCAGTGTACACCTTTAGGGTTGCTGTTCATTAGCTGAAACTAGGCCAGTAGACATGGTAGGTGGAATTTGGAACACTGCAAAATAACACTCATGTGTGGTCCACAGTTGTCAGACATCTGCAATAAGGCTGAGGATGGGGAGAGGTGTTAGCTTCAAACACAACAGTGAACTGAAGCATACATCCAAAGCTAGCTATGAATGGCTGTATCTGAACACAGTCAAGGTTATGAATTGTGCCAGACATAACCCAGACTCTAGAGCTATAGTGAAGCCACTGTGTGACCTCCAAGGGCTGTTCACATGAGCTGATCTTGCAATCTGGCAGAGCTGGGGGATCTTTGTAGGGCAGACAGACCAAATAATGCCAAGTAAAGATGGGCCATGCTAGTACACCCCTTCCAGGAATAGTGACTGCTGTAGTTCACTTAACAGGTGCTTCAACAAACCATTGTTTAAGGTTGTGCACACTTATGCAACCCACATAGTGTATGCATCTCATTCAGCATCTTCACGACTAACATATTTGTTTGATACTGCATTGGATTGCACAGGTCATATGTCACATATCAGGTGTGTGTAATATTAACATATGCAGTATTGTGGCCCCATTGCATATCATAGAAGAGGCTGGCATGTCAACAAGGGTGTGTACACTCCTCATATCCACATTAAAGCTTTGAAGGTTGCCAGTGTAATTTGATTTTATTGCTCATACATGCACTGCTGATGATGAGATCTGCAAATCAAAGGTCAGGCATTAACTATTGACATCAGTCCTCATATCATCCCAGTTATGTGTCAGACAAATACATAGGGGCTGTGAGCAACAGAGCAAACATAGTTGCCAGACATCTACACATTCAGCAATGGTCTGTACACTTGTGAGGTATGGTGCACAGTGCATACCAGGGTGCTTTACAGGTGCACAGCAATACTGTGTGCATGGGAGCAGTGTGTTCCAGGGGAAGGAGCATCACCTACTAATACAACTCATGCATCACAGAGGTGTACATTGTTGGTAACAAGGATTACGAATGACTGCAGTGCATGCTGTTGAGTGTCATATGCCATGCATGTCAACTGTTGGGTAATGAAATATCTTTCATTTTTATTTTTATTATTTTTATTTTTTATGTGAAATATCTTTGTGCCACCTCACCTGTAGGTGTGTGTGTGTGTGTGTGTGTGTGTGTGTGTGTGTGTGTGTGTGTGTAGAAGTAAACCATAATGTACAGGTCTTAATTTAAATTTCTTGTCTGCACCTCACAGGTGGCGAGGTGGGTCAGGGTCCCTCCTGCAGGCAAACTGATGTTAAGGTCCATACAGACTCTGACAATGATTATAGGCATAGTGAGGCACAGGCAGGATTGTCAGGGGCTGAATCTGTGCCATTGGTTGGCATCCCACTTTTATCCACCCCATCCCCACAAACAGTCACAATGCCCACACATACCCTATCATCAGTGGTCATAGATGAGGGACAGTTGGCAGGTGGTGGAATGGGACAGGAAAGTGTGGTGACTATAGCAAGTTTGTCTGTACACAGCAGCCATAGCCAGATGACCGGCAAGGTCCCACACAGGCAGATGGACAGGAGGTACTCATACGAGAGCTGTTGGCCATCATGACCCTGGCAGAAGTACAACAGCAGGTGTTACCAGATGCATGTTTCGGGCCATCATGGGGGCACATGCACATATGGAACATTACACCAGAGATAGTCTGAGGCTCCAGAGGGCTACTCTTCCTGCTGTATGTGACTACATCCGTGATCATGCAGATGCCCACCGTTATTTTACAAAGGTTATGGATAGACGGTTGGGTGAGATGGTGGGAATCCTCAACCATGTGGTGTCTGTGATAGAGCATGTGTTGGGAGTAGGGTATCAGTCATGTGGACGTAGGTAAGCAACACCAACAGGTGGAGGTCTACATGGATGTGCAACATCTCACACCTGCTCCCATAGTGGCAATACCAGCACCAGCACTGAAAGGGGGGTGCTGTCCATACCACAATGCAGCAGGCCACGTGCAAGTGGTCTTGGCCAGTCCCAACAGGGACGCGGATCCAGAGGACAATTGTCATGGTCAGGGGAGAGTACCATCTCTTGGCTTCTGCCTGATGGTGCCCATGCAACCCCTGGCAGGCACAGTTCCCATGACCATGGCCAGACACAGTGAACTGTACACCCTGCCATGCATGGTCCACAGCTGTCCAACATACCCCTGTATAGGGCAGCCACATGGCAGAACTGTGTGCATCTATACACACACACACACACACACACACACATCACCATCAGAGCTAGGGCACCTCACTACGTCTGCACAGTCCATTTAATAAACAAACCACTAACTCACACACATAATGTCAACCAAACAGCTCAGCCTAGCCCTCTGGCAAACCCACACCAAACCCTGTACATATGATGATACCTGTGCCACATCCCTGTCATCCAAACCATCAATGCAAGGACATGCTAATATGGCTTGATACACAGGGTGAATGTACTAAAGTTTAGCAATGTAATGCTGTTTAACCTGTTGTCAACTGGAATGTTTAATGCTTACACATCAGGGTGTGTTGTATTATTGCTGTTATTAACACTGACTGAATGTGGTCTACATAATGTATTCTGTTTGTGTTCTAGGTGTCTGTGTCAGGAGGATGTTGGTTTGCTGTCCTTTCCTACAAGGGGTGTGGCACTCTGGTAACACATTGACTTTGTCATATTTTGGGTACAGCTGAACACAAGTAACAGGTCTGTATAACAGTTACTGCATGCCCCACATGGCTGATAGGTCTGAGGGGTGTATACAGGTGAGTGTGTGATGGCTGATGTAAGCAGCTCTTCTACAGTGGACAATGGTAAGTGTACTGGGTGGTACACACAAAATGTTTGTGAACACACATACAGAGGCTTCTGTGTTGATGCAATACACATAAAATTCTATTCACATGAATGTACTTCGTTCTGCAGAGAACTCATTTTGGCCTATGTAATTCCACTAAGACCAAATTGCCAAAACATCACACCAGTAAATAATCAGTCTGCCAAAATGAATTTCATTGGAAATTGTACTGGCAGGGTATATATCCTTTTCCCCCAATGTAGTGCATTCCTGGAGTTGGTATACATAGTTGTGCTGGTATATCCCGAGCTTCCTGTGAAGTGAACAAAATCACCAGGCCTTGTAGAGCATGGTAATGGGGGATGTACTGGGTGTTAAAGGACAATACATAGTATAACATACTGACATATACACATTGCCAAACACATACAGTCATAGACACATTTGATAGACCTGGGTTTAGCAGTGCTGACTACCTTATCAGTGAGTCCATACTGTTACAGAGTTTTTGCACAGGCACATGCATCATTGGGCTGAAGATTGTCATCAGTTACCTGTATGGTTGATGGTGACAGCGGTCCACATACAGTGGACCTTGGGACATGTACTGGTGGTACCATGGTTTAAAGACAGTATACCGAGTACCCCCACCCCACATTGGATATTGTACTCACTGAAACCCATGATAATACTTTGACATACCCACAATCACACATTTACCAGGACTGCAATACAAACCCTTGTCTATATAATTATTGCTACTACAGGGATATCCATTTATTGCTCATGCCACAGGGACAGTAGGGTGAGGGTTTTATCATGCCTCTCCTAATGTCAGCAACATCACCATCCCTTATAATGTATGGCAAGGTTTAGTGTATTTGGAGAATGTGGCCTCAAAATGCTGTCTCCTACAAATATGCACACTCACACACAATTGCACATACTTACAAACACACACATACTCGCATTTGCCAAGACTCAGAGGGTAACCCACGCCTATATACCCATTTGTAGAACAGTGTCATGCTGGTACTGCAAGCTCCAGGTAGCCCACAGGGTGAAGAGTGTCACAAGGTAAATTTAATGTGAATTACAACAGCAGCTCTTTCTAAGTATAGCAATGGGGGGTGTAGTGGGTGAGAAGGCCCTCAGAGTATTTTCAACTACAAGTTTACAAACACACAAACACTGTTATACTCAGTAATCCACACAGACACATTTGTCACTGCTGAGGTCCATAGGTGCAGGTGTTCCTAGGTGTGTACCAGGTTAATGTCCATGGAGAGATGAGAAGAGTTGGGCATGTGAGCACATGGGTATCATGACACCTGACATTTGTCAGCAGGCCATCTATCAACTAATGCCACATGAATGATCCCCAGGGTGACAGTTAAATTAAACATGCACTCATCTGGTTTTCTCTAGAAGAGGGCCAGTGAGGTGCTCCAATTGACATATGTGCAACATATATTGCATAACATGGCTAGTGTCTGGGTTAGGGACCTGTTCTGTTGACTGTGGTAGTCTGGTTGAGGTTGGCATGTGGTGCATACAGAGCATGGTTTCCTAGCTGTGGCATTTATAACACGGTTGGGCAGACATGTCAGTATCAGTCAATCAGAGATTGCCTGTAAGCAGCCTAGAAGAATATCTGCCATCTGCATATCTGCACAGAGGACAGACAGAAAGTAGATAGCCAACAGGTTATGCATTAGGATGAATGTTTTGAAAGACGTCCAAAACTGATAGGTATGCCATTACAACATGACAGCAGTCCTCAATGACATGCCCTAAAAACATAGTAGTCTACAGTTAATATCAGCATATCAAATCAATATCCAACAGGAGATACATAAAAACATACAGCGCAAACACCAATAACATGATAGTCAGTACTCGGAGTCCAGATTTGCATGCAGGGGTGTATGGTTCCAGGACTACAATCTGCAATCTACTCTTACTTGGAAAAGCACTGTTAAAAGTAGTAATGTAGTGATACAATACATGCAAGTGTGACCGCATATAATCTGGGATACCACCCAAGTATAAAACACATATAAAGAGAAAAGATTGTGGTACTACCCATGTATACTGAGTGGGTCCCATACAGTATACTCACACCCCTTGCTACTATAATGACAGCACATAGAAGCAAGTTATGTACATGGAATTAAATACACTTATTAAAGATGTCATTACCCTGCTGTTTGATCAAACTGGAATGTGATCACAGGTTACCAGGGCTGGGCTATGCTTAGCAGGTTTAAGCATTGCTTAAATGTAAATACTAAGCAGATTTGCGTACTGGTAAGTGATGCCTACACGGTGTAAGTGCGTATTCATTTAACCATACATTAGCAGCGCTTACTGTTGTGCAAACCAGCGCAAACCCACTTGAAGCCACTTTAAAGCACCTTAATCACCCTGTCTCCATCAGCCCTTGTTCTGCCCAGCAACAAAATAAATAGCCCATGCAGGTCTTGAACTCAGGACCCTGTGCACTATAGTCACAGCATTTAACCACTAAGCCATCTGAGCTGTAAGATTGTCTGTTGCTTTTTCAAATACATCATTCAGTACATGTACTGAATAGTAGTGAACAACTGCTTTGAGTACTACAATTGTTTACTACTTGTTAGTGAAAACAGTGTTGAATCAGTCATGTTTCTATATCTAAATTTACACATATCAGATAAATATGGTGAGATATATCTGAGAAGGAATATACAACACTCATGTTTACACATAAAAAGTATATACATATATATATATATATATATATATATATGTATATATATATACATACATATATATATATATATATATATATATATATATATGTATATATATATACATACATATCCCAAAACCAGTAGAGACCCAGCAAATGTAGATGAAAAAATCCCAAGAAGAAGGTAGCAACAACAGGAACAAAATGACACCAATAGTCATCGAAATAATCACAAAATCAATTTAATAGACACCAAAAACGTAAGTGCTTTCACGGAGCAGAGTCCGCTTCCTCAGACGTTAACATTACTGAACAAACATCTCACATATATATACAGCACTACGTCATTGGGCTCATCAATCAATTAAAATCACCATAGTAACTAAACACATTAAAACAAGGTGTGCCTATAAACTCCTAAAACACAACACTAAGAGCTGTTTAAAACAAAGCCTTAAAATGAAATACTACATTATCAAAAGTGTAGAACAATAAAATACATAAGTGTAGAATATAACAAATAAAGCAGCACATGATACATCCACCTACCTCAACTTTCTAGCCTTAAGTACAGGTTTAAGGGGCACACTCTCATTAAGCCCACTCCCTCTGTGTGCTCCTAACGTATCCATCTAACTTCCAAGTTTTCAGTGTTATTCTTGAGATCTCCCAACCTCATACTCTCCTTCTGGACCTGCAATATTTGAAAACAAAAACTGTGTGTTGTTCCTGCATGTATTACATGCTTTGCTAGGGAACTACAATCCCTGTGGGTGTTTATACAATATATATGATCCCTTATTCATTCTTTAAGGGTTCTATTAGTTTTTCCTACATAAAAGGAAAAACATTGTGTGCAGTAAGCCACATATACTAAGTTTTTAGTATCACAGGATCCAGTACTTCTCAATTCCCATAAGTACCCTGTGTCTGGATGTCTAAAAAATCTTGATTCATCAACATATTCACACTGGGCACAACGGCCACAGCACTTAGTGCCCAAGCAGTAAGGTAGTCTCTTGTTTGTTTTGGTTGGGGTAACTTAGTTGTTTTAAGGATGTCTGGTTCCGATATACAAACTTTGGACTATTACCTACAACTTGTCTAGTAAAATCATCTACTAATAGAATATGTCAATTCTGTATGATCAAATTCTCTACTACTTGTGTATTAGTACTATATGGAAGTACTATGGACAAATGCGAAGAGTTCATCTTGTTCATTTCTCTTCTAGTGGTCCTAGCTGAATAATATGGCTTTGCTCGATCCGTTCTCTCACTACGAACTTTATCAAAGTTTCTGTTTATCTCAGATAATTCATACCCTCTATTCATCAGGTCATCTTTTAACCTATCTAGCCCATCACTCAGTAGTGACTCATTACATCATAATCTGGAGACTCTCATGGCCTGTCCCCTCACAATGTTCCTAAAAACTGATGGATTATGCATGTTATTTCTATGCAGAAATGATGGTTTATAGCATGGTTTCTTGTATATTTGCGTTTGACAAACCTGATTATCAACATAAATTTAACATCCAGATAGTTGATACTGGTAGGGGAGACATTGATGGTAAATTTTAAAAAAGCATTGGAATCATTGATATACTTATGGAACCTATGTAACATATCCTCCTCTCCTCTCCACAGGAGAAAGAGGTCGTCCACAAATCTCCTATAAAATATAATGTATAGATTATCCATTACATGCTCAAATTCCCATGCCACCATGACTAGGTTGGCATAGGAGTTGGCGCAGCTCGTACCCATCGCCACCCCTGTGTTTTGTTTATAACACTTGTCCTGGAATAAGAAAATGTTATTTTCCAGGACCATTTCCATTAACATACACAGAAAATCTACCTTAAGTACATCCATGGTATCATCCTTCAACATCACTGTTCTTACCATATCTATACCCTTATCATTGGGTATGCTTGTAAAAAGGGCCACCACATCTAGAGTAACAAATAAAACATAATCTAGCTGAAAATCATTGGTATGGGTATACTCAAACAAATCAACCAGAAACTGTTGA